>NC_135492.1:54063271-54260771 GCF_052094955.1 Ictidomys tridecemlineatus | reverse complement strand
GACATGTACTCTGGAAGTCAGAGAGAGACCTATACCTGAGCCACACAAGGGCTTCAGTGGACAGTTGCCAGTCACACAAAGTGCCCAGCGGCTCCCCACTCCAACAAGAGAAGTCGCCAGCCAGCACCAGGACAGCCCACCTGGAGTTATCAGATGAGGATTTTGGAGAAGGCTGCAGAGAACTGATTCTAAGCAGTGACAAATACTCCTGAAACACAGAAGCAAGAGAACACCTCACAAGTACGCCCTCTGAGCTGTGGACCAAGATGAGCGCTGAGGCCCACACCAGGGCCTGTCAAGAGGCCACGGCCACAGCCCAAGTGCACAACTACCAAGACCAAGGGGTGCAAGGGCATCTTGGGGCTCCAGAGTGAGGCCAAGCCCCGTTGGGCCGACACCGAAGTGCAGTTCAAAGGGGAAAGGAGTGAGCTGCACTTCTTCAAAATGGAAACCGTTTGCTGTTTGGAAGGTCCTGATACAAGGAAGACCTCAGACAATTCAAGTTTAATGGAAAGAAGGACTGGTAGAGGCCCCTAGCCCTCCAGACCTCTCACGGGTGGACCAGGGTGGCAATGAGGGAAGGCTCCTAACTGGTGTTAGGGGTCCCGCCCTGCCCGCGTCTCGCCCGACAGCACTGTGATTGCTAGGCTGCTTTTGCTCTCTGCTGCGTGAGTGTCCATGCAACCAGGCCTCCTGCTGTTGACAGAAAAGGTTAGGCTGTGGTTCCTTCGTAGGGACTCCGCAGAGGCGTCCTTGGCCCAACACAGTTTAATTTAATACAGTTGATAAACTGGACTTCATCACAATTAAAGGTAAAACTGTTGTTCCGTGAAATACCCTGCCAAGAACATGAGAAAGCAAATTCCAGGCCAGGGTCCTAACATCTCGAGGACATAAGGAGCTCACATCACTCTGCAGTGGAAGCAAACCAGCAGTCCAGTTAGAAAACAGCCAAAGACATGGTCAAAGCACTTTGCTGCTCCCATCTGGTAGATAAGAGGGGAAATGGAAGGAGCAACTGAGTTCCTTCAGGGCTGCTGCTTTTCACCCGAGGGAATCTGTCTTGGAAGTTGAAGGCCAGGCCGGTGAGCACAGGAAACAGACACACTGTGGTCTCTAGGTCAGATGTGAGGCAAGTTTATTGTTCTGTAAGCAATGCAAATTCCCAGAACGAAGGTCACCTTCAAGTGTCTTTGTGTGAGCCCACCCCACATCTGGGAGGAAACCCTGGCTTAGCTTTGTTCCACGTGGATACTGGATGCTCTTGTGATCCCTTAGGAGAGCAGCACTAGTGAAGTTAGCTGCATAGTACAGCCTTTCTAGTTTGCTCTTATGGAAAACAGGGTTTCTACAGTCCTGGGAATCTGGGTGTGAGGACTGGCTCAGGAGTATAGTGAGTGCTCTGCTAGGTGCCGTACATCTGAGCCAGAGGCCCAACGGGTGGCACTGTGCCGTGGCCTGGGCTGTCCGTCGTTCACACCTGCTGGCCTGGGGACCTCCCTGCTGAGCTTCTGTTTTCTTCCCAGAGTAACCGGTGGTGCCCATCCTGTGGAGCTCACCCCACCATCAGAGGCAAAGGGAAGGCAGCCTTGACCCTGGGTCATCGTGGACCCAAGTCCCGCTAAATGTCGTTACCACAATAAAGTAAAAATTTGGAAAGTTTATGTCCCTGATGCTTCCTAGAGCAAGATGGCAACAGAGCAGGAGAAAGGGACGGGCAGATGGGGCTCTCAGGGCGTGGGGAGGCTGGAGCTGGGGCACCGACTTTCACAGATGGCTACAGAGTTACATGGTAGACAATGTGAGCAAAGGCCCAGACGGAGATTGGCCTCAGCCACCAATAGGCACAAGTGCCTCTACAGAGAGCTGCTAAGTAGAGTTTATTTCTTTCTGAAGCAAAGTAACTGAGAGGAGAACGAGCAGATCTGAGGATGACCCGTCTTTAAATGAGCTTTATTTCATGAAATCGACCCAGTGGAGGTTACAATCAGCCATGACGGACCTGGGTTTTGCCTCTTTGAGTCGGAGTAGTGAGGAAAAGGAGATAGGGGTCACTACAGGCACACTGATAAGAGTTGGGAGCTGTATCTTCATCAGTAGTCATCACAGTTCATGACACTTGAGATAAAATGCCTTGAATACAGGCAGAAACTAGAATTGACTGAAAGCAAAACCAGAGACGCTTACTGATGGTCCTGTAAAGTCTTCCCTACGGCTCACGTGCGCAAGGTGAGCTGCACACTGGAGACGAGCACTCGGCCTTGGTGACAGTGCAGTGTGCATAGTCCCAGCAGAGCTTTCTGAAGATGTGAACTCCAGGAGGACATAGGCAAGCCTGGGCGCATACTGATGGGCCAAGAGTGTATGAAACCTGCTCCAAGGACTGCTTTGATAAAATTAGATGAGAGCCTGGACTAGGGGAGATCCAGAGGCTCGGGGGTCCACACAGCCGCATGAAAGCTTGGAGTGTTGGGCTCCTGCTGATGCTTTCCAGCCCTCAGTCCCTGATTCTGACTCCACCGTTGAGATATGTAGGAGGTGTTTCATAACACTGCCTTGGCATCCCTGCAACTGTTCAATGCAGTTATTACTTCACATGTTTTCAGGTACGATGACACTGCAGCACATACAAACCCACTGTTCAAAAGTGGTGAAAATCACATTAAACATACGAGCACTGACACCTCCTCTTGTGCTGTCAGATGGTATCACTTAGGTACAGATTTCAAAACCATGTTTTCTTTGGCGTCTCTTTGTATAGGGTGGAGCCTCTTTCACATGTGAAGTTATTCTTTAACAGTGAGTGTGGCTTTGCATACGTGATTTTTATCAGTTACTCAGGACTGTGGCTGTCCATACACTGTGCATTTTGGATCAGTTGTGGTATGTTACAATAATTCTTACTAATAAATAAGGTTTACCAGGCTATTTATTTTGCAATAGAACTATCTTTCATAATGAAACCAATTTTTGGACTTAACAGACCAAACAAAATTCATTTTGCTGTTTTGAAACTGTAAATAACCCTCTATTTGATAGAGAGAAGCATTGAACTGTTTTTTTGTTTGTTGTTGTTGTTTGTTTTGTTTTGTTTTTAGCAGAGATTGAACCTAGGGGCACTTAACCATTGAGCCATATCCTTAGTCCTTTTATTTTTTATTTTTATTTTGAGACCAGTTTCTCACTAAGTTGCTGAGGCTGGCTTTGAACTTGCAATTCTCCTTCCTCAGCCTCCCAAGTGCTGGGATTATAGGCATGCACCATCATGACTGGCGAACATGTAGAATTTTTTAATGAAATTAAGCATCACGTTATGTCATAAGATAAAAACTTTAAGTATTTTCTCCCCACACTCCAATTGTTGTCTTTATCGACTTCTTTGAAATAGTGTAACCAATAGTTAGAAAAATTAATGAAAATTATGGGAAAGCAATGTACTTCTCCTTGGTGTTCAGTGGAGGTCTAACTGTCTGGCACTCAGAGGATGAACATGGGAGGCTGAGAAAGCTGCTCTTTACTCTATTTAGTGAGTGAGGATCTTATCCCTGTTGTGCAAACAGCACAGAATACAGATTACCGGAGTGTGCGGCTGACAAAGACCACGACTTCATGACCACTGAGATGACTCTCTAGTTCACAGTCCACCAAAGTGTCAAGACAGTCCGTTTCCTCTGACTTTAAGAATACGTACAAACTGTCATAGGTACGAACTTATAAAAGAGGTTAACACAAATAAAATCGTAACTTTGCCATCCGTATCTAGATTCTGTAGAGTTCAAGGTTTGAAAAGTGAGTTTCACTAATGGGATTTTCGAAAATTATAGTGTTAATAGTGAAGATAAAAATGACTGGCTTTTAAGTTGCTTGAATCAGCATTAAATGCACTTCTAGAACCGTCTCCAAGTTTGTTTGCTTTTCTTGGTTTTTAGTCTCTGAAGACCTAAGATCTAATCTCATTTTGAAATCTGCACCTGCCCAAGGAGCCTATTCCAGTGCCTGTCACCCACACCAGGGTGAGGGGAAGGTGTGCCACTCACCAGGCCAGCTCCGCAGGTGCCCTGCTCCCTCCAGAACCCTGGGGGCCTCTATGTGAAAGTCACAGCTCTCAGCTGTGAATGACAGCTTTCTTGCACACAAGGCTAAATCAGCCCTGGATGTAGTGAGATTTTCTTAAAACCAAATTCTGTGTCAAACAATAAAGCAGGAATATAACCAAATGCCTTGCCACAGCATAGCTTAAGTATTCCTTATGTTGGCACCATGTGGGGCACAGTTTGGGTGAATTCCTTTTAAATAATAGCTGTTGTAAAACTCTAATGTGCACATTCCCTATGGCAAATAACAAAACAACAACTAACAGAACAAGTCCGGTTTCCGAGAAAAGGTGAGATATTACTAGACCTGATTGAATTTATGCTTTTGTCAGTAATGCAAAATGAAACAATATCAAAAGGATTCAGAGAAAATCCCACCTGTGATGACTCTGCTCACTGTCCCGACCTCTGGATGGGCTCTGCTGTTGTTTCTTAAGAACGTCCACAATCTCCTGATTCCAGGCAAGGTGCAGACACACTGCACACAGCTTTGCTGTCACCATGCAGCCAAGGTGTTGTGTCTTCCCACAGGCCAGGATTTATGTAAAAACAATAAATTCACAGGCTACACATTTCCCTGGTGGCCGTTCTCTGAATATTCCTGGGCGTCTGATAGTCATAGGCCAGGCAAACACAAGTTCTTTTATATTCCAGTCTTCATTCCAGCAGCCGGAGAACTGCTATTCTATAAACCATGGAGTCACCAGGGCAGGCACAGCCTGAGGACTGCTGTCCTACACACCATGGAGTCACCAGGGCAAGCACAGACTGAGGACTGCTGTTCTACACACCATGGAGTCACTAGGGCAGGCACAGCCTGAGGACTGCTGTCCTACACACCATGGAGTCACCAGGGCAAGCACAGACTGAGGACTGCTGTTCTACACACCATGGAGTCACTAGGGCAGGCACAGCCTGAGGACTGCTGTTCTGCACACCATGGAGTCACTAGGGCAGGCACAGCCTGAGGACTGCTGTCCTACACACCATGGAGACACTAGGGCAGGCACAGCCTGAGGACTGCTGTCCTATACACCATGGAGTCACTCAGGGCAGGCACAGCCTGAGAGCTGCTGTTCTACACACCATGGAGTCACTAGAGCAGGCACAGCCTGAGGACTGCTGTTCTGTACACCATGGAGTCACCAGGGCAGGCACAGCCTGAGGACTGCTGTCCTGCACACCATGGAGTCACCAGGGCAAGCACAGACTGAGGACTGCTGTCCTACACACCATGGAGTCACTAGGGCAGGCACAGCCTGAGGACTGCTGTTCTACACACCATGGAGTCACTAGGGCAGGCACAGCCTGAGGACTGCTGTTCTGCACACCATGGAGTCACTAGGGCAAACACAGCCTGAGGACTGCTGTTCTGCACACCATGGAGTCACTAGGGCAGGCACAGCCTGAGGACTGCTGTTCTACACACCATGGAGTCACTAGGGCAGGCACAGCCTGAGGACTGCTGTTCTACACACCATGGAGTCACTAGAGCAGGCACAGCCTGAGGACTGCTGTTCTACACACCATGGAGTCACTAGGGCAGGCACAGCCTGAGGATTGCTGTTCTACACACCATGGAGTCACCAGGGCAGGCACAGCCTGAGGACTGCTGTTCTACACACCATGGAGTCACTAGGGCAGGCACAGCCTGAGGACTGCTGCTCTACACACCATGGAGTGACTAGGGCAGGCACAGCCTGAGGACTGCTGTCCTACACACCATGGAGTCACTAGGGCAGGCACAGCCTGAGGACTGCTGTTCTACACACCATGGAGTCACTAGGGCAGGCACAGCCTGAGGACTGCTGTTCTACACACCATGGAGTCACTAGGGCAGGCACAGCCTGAGGACTGCTGTTCTACACACCATGGAGTCACTAGGGAAGGCACAGCCTGAGGACTGCTGTTCTACACACCATGGAGTCACTAGGGCAGGCACAGCCTGAGGACTGCTGTTCCACACACCATGGAGTCACTAGGGCAGGCACAGCCTGAGGACTGCTCTTCCACACACCATGGAGTCACCAGGGCAGGCACAACCTGAGGACTGCTTTCCTACACACCATGGAGTCACTAGGGCAGGCGCAGCCTGAGGACTGCTGTTCTACACACCATGGAGTCACCAGGGCAGGCACAGCCTGAGGACTGCTGTTCTACACCATGGAGTCACTAGGGCAGGCACAGCCTGAGGACTGCTGTTCTACACACCATGGAGTCACTAGGGCAGGCACAGACTGAGGACTGCTGTCCTACACACCATGGAGCCACTAAGGGAAGGCACAGCCTGAGGACTGCTGTTCTACACACCATGGAGTCACTAGGGCAGGCACAGCCTGAGGACTGCTGCTCTGTACACCATGGAGTCACTAGGGCAGGCACAGCCTGAGGACTGCTGTTCTATACACCATGGAGTCACTCAGGGCAGGCACAGCCTGAGGACTGCTGTCCTGCACACCATGGAGTCACTAGGGCAGGCACAGCCTGAGGACTGCTGTTCTACACACCATGGAGTCACTAGGGAAGGCACAGCCTGAGGACTGCTGTTCTACACACCATGGAGTCACTAGGGCAGGCACAGCCTGAGGACTGCTGTTCTACACACCATGGAGTCACTAGGGCAGGCACAGCCTGAGGACTGCTGTTCTACACACCATGGAGTCACCAGGGCAGGCACAGCCTGAGGACTGCTGTTCTACACACCATGGAGTCACCAGGGCAGGCACAGCCTGAGGACTGCTGTTCTGCACACCATGGAGTCACTAGGGCAGGCAGAGCCTGAGGACTGCTGTTCTACACACCATGGAGACACTAGGGCAGGCAGAGCCTGAGGACTGCTGTCCTGCACACCATGGAGTCACCAGGGCAGGCACAGCCTGAGGACTGCTGTTCTACACACCATGGAGTCACCAGGGCAGGCACAGCCTGAGGACTGCTGTTCTTCACACCATGGAGTCACTAGGGCAGGCACAGCCTGAGGACTGCTGTCCTGCACACCATGGAGTCACTAGGGCAGGCGCAGCCTGAGGACTGTTGTCCTACACACCATGGAGTCACTAGGGCAGGCACAGCCTGAGGACTGCTGTTATACACACCATGCAGTCACTAGGGCAGGCACAGCCTGAGGACTGCTGTCCTGCACACCATGGAGCCACTAAGGGAAGGCACAGCCTGAGGACTGCTGTCCTGCACACCATGGAGTCACTAGGGCAGGCACAGCCTGAGGACTGCTGTTCTACACACCATGGAGTCACTAGGGCAGGCACAGCCTGAGGACTGCTGTTCTACACACCATGGAGTCACTAGGACAGGCGCCGCCTGAGGACTGCTGTTCTACACACCATGGAGTCACTAGGGCAGGCACAGCCTGAGGACTGCTGTTCTACACACCATGAAGTCACTAGGGCAGGCACAGCCTGAGGACTGCTGTTCCACACACCATGGAGTCACTAGGACAGGCGCCGCCTGAGGACTGCTGTCTGCACACCATGGAGTCACTAGGGCAGACACAGCCTGAGGACTGCTGTTCTACACACCATGGAGTCACTAGGGCAGGCACAGCCTGAGGACTGCTGTTCCACACACCATGGAGTCACTAGGGCAGGCACAGCCTGAGGACTGCTGTTCCACACACCATGGAGTCACTAGGGCAGGCACAGCCTGAGGACTGCTGTTCTACACACCATGGAGTCACTAGGGCAGGCACAGCCTGAGGACTACTGTTCTGCATACCATGGAGTCACTAGGGCAGGCACAGCCTGAGGACTGCTGTTCTACACACCATGGAGTCACTAGGGCAGGCACAGCCTGAGGACTGCTGGTCTACACACCATGGAGTCACTAGGGCAGGCACAGCCTGAGGACTGCTGTCCTGCACACCATGGAGTCACTAGGGCAGGCACAGCCTGAGGACTGCTGTTCTACACACCATGGAGTCACTAGGGCATGCATAGCCTGCGGACTGCTGTTCTACACACCATGGAGTCACTAGGGCATGCATAGCCTGCGGACTGCTCTTCTACACACCATGGAGTCACTAGGGCAGGCACAGCCTGAGGACTGCTCTTCTACACACCATGGAGTCACTAGGGCAGGCACAGCCTGAGGACTGCTGTCCTGCACACCATGGAGTCACCAGGGCAAGCACAGACTGAGGACTGCTGTCCTACACACCATGGAGTCACTAGGGCAGGCACAGCCTGAGGACTGCTGTTCTACACACCATGGAGTCACTAGGGCAGGCACAGCCTGAGGACTGCTGTTCTACACACCATGGAGTCACCAGGGCAGGCACAGCCTGAGGACTGCTCTTCTACACACCATGGAGTCACTAGGGCAGGCACAGCCTGAGGACTGCTGTTCTACACACCATGGAGTCACTAGGGCATGCATAGCCTGCGGACTGCTGTTCTACACACCATGGAGTCACTAGGGCAGGCACAGCCTGAGGACTGCTGTTCTACACACCATGGAGTCACTAGGGCAGGCACAGCCTGAGGACTGCTGTTCTACACACCATGGAGTCACTAGGGCATGCACAGCCTGAGGACTGCTGTTCTACACACCATGGAGTCACTAGGGCAGGCACAGCCTGAGGACTGCTGTTCTACACACCATGGAGTCACTAGGACAGGCGCAGTCTGAGGACTTCTGCTCTGTACACCATGGAGTCACTAGGGCAGGCGCAGTCCGAGGACTGCTGTTCTACACACCATGGAGTCACTAGGGCAGGCACAGCCTGAGGACTGCTGTCCTACACACCATGGAGTCACCAGGGCAGGCACAGCCTGAGGACTGCTGTCCTACACACCATGGAGTCACTAGGGCAGGCACAGCCTGAGGACTGCTGTTCTACACACCATGGAGTCACTAGGGCAGGCACAGCCTGAGGACTGCTGTTCTACACACCATGGAGTCACTAGGGCAGGCACAGCCTGAGAGCTGCTGTTCTACACACCATGGAGTCACTAGGGCAGGCACAGCCTGAGGACTGCTGTTCTGCACACCATGGAGTCACTAGGGCAGGCACAGCCTGAGGACTGCTTTCCTACACACCATGGAGTCACTAGGGCAGGCACAGCCTGAGGACTGCTGTTCTGCACACCATGGAGTCACTAGGGCAGGCACAGCCTGAGGACTGCTGTTCTGCACACCATGGAGTCACTAGGGCAGGCACAGCCTGAGGACTGCTGTTCTACACACCATGGAGTCACTAGGGCAGGCACAGCCTGAGGACTGCTGTTCTGCACACCATGGAGTCACTAGGGCAGGGCTGGGCAGGGCTTGTTGTCCAAATACTCTCAATTTCCTTCTTTTTATATACAGATCAGCATATTAAAGCAGTGTTTTTCACTTTGCTTTTTTCGCTTCACAGTATATCTTGAATTTTTTTATGAACCAGTACATAAAGAACTTCCTTATTATTTTCTACAGCAAAATACTATTCCTATACAGCCAAATGATACACTAATTGGTCTCTAAAAATGACAAATCACTTCCATTTTTGCTATTTCAAACATTGCCATGAATGTATTCATGGTCATTATGACATATTTAGACTGGCTTTTTTCTCAGAAGAAAATGTTACTGTTATTAAATGTTGCTTTTCTCTTAGAGCTTCCACTTTTCCAAGATCCTCAAGGGATCTCCTCAGTGGTTCTTGGAGTGTTTTTGCCTTTACCTTTCAGTTTCCCCACGTTGGGGGCTTGGGCTGTGGATCAGCGGCTCTCCTGGGCCCCCCTCCCTCTGCAGCGCTCGCTGACTGATGGGCTTCCCAGCTGCAGAGGCCTGGGTGGAGGCCCAGTTCCACCCTCTGGCCTACTCCTGTGCTGATGTGTGGAGTCTTGGACTCCCACCTCAGTGTTAAAACTACTAAATATTGGGGTGTAACTTACTACCCAGCAGGGTTTGTCTTCCTTCCTTTTCTACTTTAGAGTTTTTACATTTTGGAATTATTTTTTTTTTTTTTTTTTTTTTTTTAGTGGTGTTGCTGGGGATTGAACCCAGGGCCTTGTGCATGTGAGGCAAGCGCTCTTCCAACTGAGCTACATCCCCAGCCCCTAGATATTCTTATTCATTTTTCCATATGAAATTTATATGAGTTTGCCCAGTAGAAAGGAAAAAGAAGCTATTATTTATTGGTACCAAAACACTGAGTTTCCAGTTAACACGGATTGATGGCTGTGATGCTGAGTCTTCTTCCCATTCTTTGAGTCGTTTTTCTGTCCTTTGATGGTGACTTACAGTCTTTTCAGGTAGCTCTTGTTTCTTGGTAAGCTAACAAGTTGAACTGGGAACAGGGTGTTTTCCTATTACGTCTTCTGTAGTGTTTCACCTCTTAGAGTTCAAGACACAGTGTGCTTGACCCTTTCCCTGAACGGAGGGGAGAGGGATCCCCTTCAAGTCCCTTGCGTTTGTGACTCATGGAAGCATGCACAGTGGCCAGCATGGCGGAGGTGTCATCGCCTGGGTGTGACACCCTCTTTGGGGGTGATTAAGAGGTGCCATTTCTGTGTTTGGCTCCGTCAGTTCTCAGGCCTTTCCCCAAATCCACAGCACTCAAGTGGCATTTTTGCATGTCCTGCGACATATCATCCAGCCATTGCCACACTGACCCTCAGTATCTGCCCATGGCTGCCCGTAGCAGTGTTGTACTTAGCTTTTAATTTTGACATTGACCTGGTGTCTCTATTTAATGGGCGTGTTCTATGTGGAGGAAGCATTGCTGTTGCCCTGTCACAAAGTGTCCCCCCCCCTGCACCGTCACTGCTCCTCCCTGGCCCCCAGGTTGGTGGGGCCTTCTTCCTCCAGACTCCCGCATTTCCCACCTTTGCCTTCTTCTGCTAGAGCTGCTGGTGGGGTCAGGTGTGAGGTGTGCCCAGCGGCGACTGTGTCCAGGGGTGACAAGGCTGGACCAGTCAGGGCCTGTACCCTCCTGGTGGACTGATGGGCTTCGAGTGCTGACTGTGGTGATGTGGGTGGGGGCACGGCTGGGGAGGGGTGCTGGGGAGCACCTGGGATCCCGCTGTCCCTGTGGGCTGGGCTCATGGAGGCCATGCGCTGAGCAGCTGCCCCCCACGCCCCCTGCCGGGACGTGCTGCCTCTCCTCAGGCCCAGGGGGGTGCAGGTGGCTGCCCATGGCCTGATGCTCTGAAGCCATGAGCCCTACAACTCTTCCTCCTCTAAGCTGCTCTGGTTGGGTATTGTGGTCCCAGTGAGGAGCAAACAACCTTCCACCCATCCTTCCAGGCCAGCTACATGTGTAGGGTTTCTGCGTTTGGGATTGGGGTCCCTGATGACTTCAGGGCTCTGGCATGCTCAGTGCCTGAGAAAGTTTCTGTGCAAAGGCAGAGGATGCCCAGTTGCTATGGCAATGCCCTCCATGAGAGTCTCATCAGCTTCGACCTTAATCTTAGGCACATAGCTCCTGGGAACAGAGGAACTTGCTTGCTCGATGACTACAATGTTTCACCAAGCTCCGGTGCTCCTGGAGCTGCCCGCCTAACAGTGACTGCAGACAATGGGCCTTCTTGAGAACTATACAAAGCTCCTCACATTGCATATTGTAACTATGAAATGAAACTGCAAAATTGGCAAGCTTACTGATACTCTCAACAATCATATGGTCATGGTACTGAGGACCTAATGGGACCTACTGTTATAAATAAACGTGGCCCCTGGGACAAAGGCCACTCTGCCACCTTTCCTGCCTCTGCACCTTGTCTCTGTCTCCTTATTATTATTTTTCTTGACAACCATGGTCCTTCCTCTAACAGTTCTGATTGAATGTTCTTCCATGTGGTTCTCATCAAACCTGGTCCATTGTGACACTCTACCTGGAGGTCACTATGGTACACACAATGCCCACCCTCCAGGTGTGCCTACCCTAATCCCTGGAATGGGTGAGTACCTGGTGACATGGCCTGGGGACTTTGCATGGGCTAGAAAGGTCACAGACCCTATAACGGAGGATCCGTGTCTGCCAGCTGAGCCCACTCTAATCACATCATCCTTTCAAAGCAAAGCCTGGTCTCCCATGGGAGTCAGAGATGTGGCAGATGTGCACAGAGAGACGAGAAGCAGGACGGGGTCCTGCCAGCACAGCTGCCTTGGAGATGGGAGCAGCCACAGGGAAGGAGGCATGGGACATGGGCTCTGGGAACAGCCAGGAGCTGAGACACGTGAGTCCCAGGTGAGAGCAGTGGCCCAGCTGACACCTGCAGTTCCTCTAGGTGGAAACCTCTGCCCAGCATCAATAGGTCACACTGCCGTGAAGGAACGTGGCTTAAGAGGTTCAATGACTAGAAATCATGGCTGGACCTGAAAAGAAAGTTGGCACTCAGACTGCACAGAGGAAGCCAGCGAGAAAAATGAAGGGCAGCTGGCAGATCAGGAAGTAGGAATGCTCAAATAGTGGTGGTGGCAGTGGTGGAGTGGGGACCTGAGAGTCAGCGTGCCTGGTCTCCTCTGGGAACTCCAGGGCAAGTGTAGAAGGTGGTGGCAGCCATCTGTCATGACGAGACAGGACGTCTGTTGATAAAGAGTCAAGGGAGTTGGAAGTTTGGCACTTGAGAGTAGAAAGGAAAACTGATGAATGTAGCACTGACCACGCCACCTTCCTTCCTTCCCATCCACGAGGCCGTGAGCCTGGCTCACAGTGATCACTATCTTTAGAGAAAGCAATGGAGAAATGGAAAGGGATCAGGAGAAAGCACGGGTTACAGAACCGCTCACGGACGGTCGTTGTAAACGGAGCAAGGCCGTCTTCACCACGGTCCCGCGAATGCCCACGTCTGTGGACATCCGTGCCTACTTGCAACCACACAGAGCATCATGGAGAGCATTTTCGAAGGAGTTCCTCTGTGATTGAAAAATGCTAATTTATTCTGGGTGATTCTAAATTATGCCAAATTTCCTTTGGCAAATGTTTGTGGCTCTGAATCTGGTCATTAGATATGTTTGCAACATCGGCATCACATGAGAAATCACTGTCTTGGAAGGGCCTGTGAACTCCTGATAGCAAACATTTGGGATAAAGGTGCACCTTCTGAAGAGAGGCCTTAATTGTCACCAGGTGTTCAAAAGTGTCTGAGTCTAAAAATTTTTCAGTATTAAGAAGCTCTTTTAAAAAAAGAAGAAGAAGAAGAAGAAGCCCTTTGCCCTGCATAAACCATATTTTTATTCCCAGATGGAGTACGGTTGGCCTAGCGTGCTTTCCTTCCTCTGCTGGAGAGCTGTAGATTCATGAGACCAGACCTGCCTGCTGATCTGGGTGGCAAAAACATTCAAAAATAAACATTGCATATGTGTTTTTTAAAAAATATACTATGACTGGAAGGGTCCGAAGAATAAGTCACTATTTCTTTTTATTTTTAAACTATCACCTACTTTTCTACAATGATGGTCTTCCCACCTTGTAAGACAGGGAGATGTAATGGTACAATTGTCAGATCACACCAGGAAAACTCACAACAGATTTAAAAGTACCAGCTTCCACCATAAGTGTGGTGCTCACAGTGACAAGCAATGTGTGCTTACCCAGAGCTTTCTGCTCCTTCAGGTAGCTCTGTGGTCTCCCACCTTGGACCTGCAGGCTTCCTACAGCAGGGCCTCTTAGAGCCCCCTGGTCCTTCAGGTAGCTCTGTGGTCTCCCACCTTGGACCTGCAGCTTCCTACAGCAGGGCCTCTTAGAGCCCCCTGGTCCTTCAGGTAGCTCTGTGGTCTCCCACCTTGGACCTGCAGCTTCCTACAGCAGGGCCTCTTAGAGCTCCCTGCTCCTTCAGGTAGCTCTGTGGTCTCCCACCTTGGATCTGCAGCTTCCTACAGCAGGGCCTCTTAGAGCTCCCTGGTCCTTCAGGTAGCTCTGTGGTCTCCCACCTTGGACCTGCAGGCTTCCTACAGCAGGGCCTCTTAGAGCTCCCTGGTCCTTCAGGTAGCTCTGTGGTCTCCCACCTTGGACCTGCAGGCTTCCTACAGCAGGGCCTCTTAGAGCTCCCTGGTCCTTCAGGTAGCTCTGTGGTCTCCCACCTTGGACCTGCAGGCTTCCTACAGCAGGGCCTCTTAGAGCTCCCTGGTCCTTCAGGTAGCTCTGGGGTCTCCCACCTTGGACCTGCAGCTTCCTACAGCAGGGCTTCTTAGAGCTCCCTGGTCCTTCAGGTAGCTCTGTGGTCTCCCACCTTGGATCTGCAGGCTTCCTACAGCAGGGCCTCTTAGAACTCCCTGGTCCTTCAGGTAGCTCTGTGGTCTCCCACCTTGGATCTGCAGCTTCCTACAGCAGGGCCTCTTAGAGCTCCCTGGTCCTTCAGGTAGCTCTGTGGTCTCCCACCTTGGATCTGCAGGCTTCCTACAGCAGGGCCTCTTAGAGCTCCCTGGTCCTTCAGGTAGCTCTGTGGTCTCCCACCTTGGACCTGCAGCTTCCTACAGCAGGGCCTCTTAGAGCTCCCTGGTCCTTCAGGTAGCTCTGTGGTCTCACCCACCTTGGACCTGCAGCTTCCTACAGCAGGGCCTCTTAGAGCTCCCTGGTCCTTCAGGTAGCTCTGTGGTCTCCCACCTTGGACCTGCAGCTTCCTACAGCAGGGCCTCTTAGAGCCCCCTGGTCCTTCAGGTAGCTCTGTGGTCTCCCACCTTGGACCTGCAGCTTCCTACAGCAGGGCCTCTTAGAGCTCCCTGGTCCTTCAGGTAGCTCTGGGGTCTCCCACCTTGGACCTGCAGCTTCCTACAGCAGGGCCTCTTAGAGCCCCCTGGTCCTTCAGGTAGCTCTGTGGTCTCCCACCTTGGACCTGCAGCTTCCTACAGCAGGGCCTCTTAGAGCTCCCTGGTCCTTCAGGTAGCTCTGGGGTCTCCCACCTTGGACCTGCAGCTTCCTACAGCAGGGCTTCTTAGAGCTCCCTGGTCCTTCAGGTAGCTCTGTGGTCTCCCACCTTGGATCTGCAGGCTTCCTACAGCAGGGCCTCTTAGAGCTCCCTGGTCCTTCAGGTAGCTCTGGGGTCTCCCACCTTGGACCTGCAGCTTCCTACAGCAGGGCCTCTTAGAGCTCCCTGGTCCTTCAGGTAGCTCTGTGGTCTCACCTCACCTTGGATCTGCAGGCTTCCTACAGCAGGGCCTCTTAGAGCTCCCTGGTCCTTCAGGTAGCTCTGTGGTCTCCCACCTTGGACCTGCAGCTTCCTACAGCAGGGCCTCTTAGAGCTCCCTGGTCCTTCAGGTAGCTCTGTGGTCTCCCACCTTGGATCTGCAGGCTTCCTACAGCAGGGCCTCTTAGAGCTCCCTGGTCCTTCAGGTAGCTCTGGGGTCTCCCACCTTGGATCTGCAGGCTTCCTACAGCAGGGCCTCTTAGAGCTCCCTGGTCCTTCAGGTACCTCTGTGGTCTCACCTCACCTTGGATCTGCAGGCTTCCTACAGCAGGGCCTCTTAGAGCTCCCTGGTCCTTCAGGTAACTCTGTGGTCTCCCACCTTGGACCTGCAGGCTTCCTACAGCAGGGCCTCTTAGAGCTCCCTGGTCCTTCAGGTAGCTCTGGGGTCTCCCACCTTGGACCTGCAGCTTCCTACAGCAGGGCTTCTTAGAGCTCCCTGGTCCTTCAGGTAGCTCTGTGGTCTCCCACCTTGGACCTGCAGCTTCCTACAGCAGGGCCTCTTAGAGCTCCCTGGTCCTTCAGGTAGCTCTGGGGTCTCCCACCTTGGATCTGCAGCTTCCTACAGCAGGGCCTCTTAGAGCCCCCTGGTCCTTCAGGTAGCTCTGTGGTCTCCCACCTTGGACCTGCAGCTTCCTACAGCAGGGCCTCTTAGAGCTCCCTGGTCCTTCAGGTAGCTCTGTGGTCTCCCACCTTGGACCTGCAGCTTCCTACAGCAGGGCCTCTTAGAGCTCCCTGGTCCTTCAGGTAGCTCTGTGGTCTCCCACCTTGGACCTGCAGCTTCCTACAGCAGGGCCTCTTAGAGCTCCCTGGTCCTTCAGGTAGCTCTGTGGTCTCCCACCTTGGACCTGCAGGCTTCCTACAGCAGGGCTTCTTAGAGCTCCCTGGTCCTTCAGGTAGCTCTGTGGTCTCCCACCTTGGATCTGCAGCTTCCTACAGCAGGGCCTCTTAGAGCTCCCTGGTCCTTCAGGTAGCTCTGTGGTCTCCCACCTTGGACCTGCAGCTTCCTACAGCAGGGCCTCTTAGAGCTCCCAGGTCCTTCAGGTAGCTCTGTGGTCTCCCACCTTGGATCTGCAGGCTTCCTACAGCAGGGCCTCTTAGAGCTCCCTGGTCCTTCAGGTAGCTCTGTGGTCTCCCACCTTGGATCTGCAGCTTCCTACAGCAGGGCCTCTTAGAGCTCCCTGGTCCTTCAGGTAGCTCTGTGGTCTCCCACCTTGGACCTGCAGCTTCCTACAGCAGGGCCTCTTAGAGCTCCCTGATCCTTCAGGTAGCTCTGTGGTCTCACCTCACCTTGGATCTGCAGGCTTCCTACAGCAGGGCCTCTTAGAGCTCCCTGGTCCTTCAGGTAGCTCTGTGGTCTCCCACCTTGGACCTGCAGCTTCCTACAGCAGGGCCTCTTAGAGCTCCCTGGTCCTTCAGGTACCTCTGTGGTCTCCCACCTTGGATCTGCAGCTTCCTACAGCAGGGCCTCTTAGAGCTCCCTGGTCCTTCAGGTACCTCTGTGGTCTCCCACCTTGGATCTGCAGGCTTCCTACAGCAGGGCCTCTTAGAACTCCCTGGTCCTTCAGGTAGCTCTGTGGTCTCCCACCTTGGATCTGCAGGCTTCCTACAGCAGGGCCTCTTAGAGCTCCCTGGTCCTTCAGGTAGCTCTGTGGTCTCCCACCTTGGACCTGCAGCTTCCTACAGCAGGGCCTCTTAGAGCTCCCAGGTCCTTCAGGTAGCTCTGTGGTCTCCCACCTTGGACCTGCAGCTTCCTACAGCAGGGCCTCTTAGAGCTCCCTGGTCCTTCAGGTAGCTCTGTGGTCTCCCACCTTGGATCTGCAGCTTCCTACAGCAGGGCCTCTTAGAGCTCCCTGGTCCTTCAGGTAGCTCTGTGGTCTCACCCACCTTGGACCTGCAGCTTCCTACAGCAGGGCCTCTTAGAACTCCCTGGTCCTTCAGGTAGCTCTGTGGTCTCACCCACCTTGGACCTGCAGCTTCCTACAGCAGGGCCTCTTAGAGCCCCCTGGTCCTTCAGGTAGCTCTGGGGTCTCCCACCTTGGACCTGCAGGCTTCCTACAGCAGGGCCTCTTAGAGCTCCCTGGTCCTTCAGGTAGCTCTGTGGTCTCCCACCTTGGACCTGCAGGCTTCCTACAGCAGGGCCTCTTAGAGCTCCCTGGTCCTTCAGGTAGCTCTGTGGTCTCCCACCTTGGACCTGCAGCTTCCTACAGCAGGGCCTCTTAGAGCTCCCTGGTCCTTCAGGTAGCTCTGGGGTCTCCCACCTTGAATCTGCAGGCTTCCTACAGCAGGGCTTCTTAGCCCAGGCAGGGCTGATGAGGCTGGATGACTCTTAGTTGCGTGGAAGTCCTGTGCATTGCAGGAGGTACAGGGGAATCTCTGCAATCTACCCACCAGAGATCAGTAGCACCCTCTCTGCCATTGAGATATATCCTCAAGCACTGATAAATGTCCCCAGGGGTGACAATCTCCAGTCTTCACTGAGAATCACCAGTTTATAGCTCTTTACTCAAACTTGATCCTCCCACCATAGTGAACATATCAGCATGTGCCCGTCTTTCTCTCCCCTGCCAGCATAGCTGCAGAGCACCTTGTGTATGCAATGCGCTTCCCACTCTTCCACCCCTGGCCAGCTGTACCTCAGCCTCAGCGTGCAGTGTCGGCTCCTTACGCCTGGCCAGATCCATGCGCCTTCTTACCACCCTGGGCTGGAGGACTCCACTTCCTCATCTCTCCTTTTGCTGGTGGCCCTGCTGGATGGGGTGATTGGGAGTTTATCTGTGTCCCCTATGAAACTCCAAGTTGGGCGGGCCCAGAGTGTTTACTGAGTATCCCCACATCCTGGCACATGTCGGTGTACAATACAGAGCTCTCGGCTGCAACATGTGAGTCTAAGTAAACCTTAGTTGACATCATTGTAGTGATAGACTTTTAAATCACATTTACTACTATAGTTTTTAAGCATTAAGAATTCAAAAAATAATCTTGTAAGGAGCCTGGTACAACCCGTGTCAAACACAAATCACTGTGTTAACTTCTTTCTTGCTGAGCTTTTGACCTTTAGAATCTTCTCAGCTCAATTCATTTGATATTTCAAGCCTCCATTTTATCACAGTTGGCAAGTTTTTGTTTGCTCTCTATTAATGTGGTAAAGGTCATGTCATTAGCCGAAGCCTGGTTGCAGAGGAAACATGGTCCTCTGCCCATTCGAAGCATGAAGAGTGACTTCATGGGGCTGGGGTTGTGGCTCAGAGATAGACCACTGGCCCAGCATGTGTGAGGCACTGGGTTCGATCCTCAGCACCACATAGAATAAACAATATTGTGTCCACCTGTAACTGAAAAAATAAATTTTTTAAGAAAGTAACTTCATTGGGCTGTTCTACGACTTATACCTTGGGGTTGATTTTAAATGTTTTTCTCCAAAATTGAAGATTATGCCTGAAGTTAATTCAGGAAAGTTCACAAAGGCGAAGAATTACCCAGAACTACAGATCTAATGCCTTGCTTACTTCCCACCATTGAGTGTTGGAACTTAGAATATCTTGGTGACATAGGCCCAAGGGCCTCTGAAGGAAAGCTCTCAGCCGGCCCACAAGGTGGTTTCTACTGCTGTGGCTCGTTGTCCCTCACAGTCTTCCTAAGGACAAGAAACCTGGCTTCTCCACGACAGTGACCCTCCTCCGTGTGTACTGGTTGAGTACCAGCTGCCGTCCATCTGACTGTGTGGCGTGGGACCCACCTGAGGGTCACCGTGGCCAGCTGGGCAGCTCCCCATGTCACGCGGAGAAGTCATGAAGAAACAAGGCCCCCGCTGAGGAGGTGACTGGGAGCCCAGGTTGCGAGCTGGAACGTGGAACTGAAAGAGGACAAAAGGAGGGGTGGAAGGGTGGCCGCCCAGTTTTACCACTTGTAATCACAACAGGAAGATCTGAAATGCACCCCAGAAGCAGAGTTCTTGGGGAAGAGTGAGACGCTGTGACACATTGTATCCATTTTCCCATCTTCTAAATGTGGACTTTCACGCCAGCTGAAGGAGGCTGGGTTCTGGAGGAAACACGTGAAATGGAAACATTTAGTAGAATATCTGTGTCACATTCTTACAGCTTGAAGTTCAGCCTGACCTCCTGACACTGAAAGAAACTAGATTATATGTCTTCTCTAAAGTTGTGAAAGAATAAAAGATTTCTTTAAAAAACCATGAAGTCACATGCAAGACGCTGGGAAACCCAGGTCATCCACTTTCCATCCTGCCTGCGTCCAGCTGGTTCTGGACTTCTCTCAGCACCCAACTGTCCCTGAGAGCCGACGTGGATACCGCCCGTTGGGGGTTATCTTGAGGAGTCCTGGTCCCTGAATGTTGAAGTATGACACAAGAGAAACACGCCGAGGAAGTGTAGAGTAGAAAGTTAGAAGCTTTATTTAAAGGGTCGCAGAGCAGAGTTCTGCCCAGAGAAGAAGGAGGCCCAAAGGCAGAGTCCCTTGGAGGAGCAAGTCCCATTTCTTTGATACATCTAAAGTTTTCTTTGTTCTTTCACCTTCTTCCCCTTATCTTGTTCATTTTCCCTCATACTGTGGGTGTGATCCGGAGATGCAGGTGGGAAAGCCGAAAGGTGGGACACAGGTGGGGTGGAGGGCCTGGGGGGCGATCTGGGCAGTGGGGGATGCGGAGATGCAGGTGGGAAGGCCGAAAGGTGGGACACAGGTGGGGTGGAGGGCCTGGGGGGCGATCTGGGCAGTGGGGGATCCGGAGATGCAGGTGGGAAGGCCGAAAGGTGGGACACAGGTGGGGTGGAGGGCCTGGGGGGCGATCTGGGCAGTGGGGGATACGGAGATGCAGGTGGGAAGGCCACAATGTGGACACAGGTGGGGTGGAGGGCCTGGGGGGGGCGATCTGGGCAGTGGGGGATACGGAGATGCAGGTGGGAAGGCCGAAAGGTGGGACACAGGTGGGATGGAGGGCCTGGGGGGCGATCTGGGCAGTGGGGGATACGGAGATGCAGGTGGGAAGGCCACAATGTGGACACAGGTGGGCTGGAGGGGCCAGGGCAGGTTAATTAGCAGTTCCCCGTCTGCCCAGGAGATGTTTCGTTAAAGATTCTTTAGGAAGGGCAGTAAGGCCTGGCTCGGGGGACAGTGACTTTTCCATCTCCCACAGCTCCATCGACCCAACTGATTTGGCCTGTTTTCTTCAATGTGGCCGCATTCATCTATGCTGACTGCCTACTTTAAATTCTGGCTTCAGTGTCATGAGCCCTGAGGGTGGCCAGAGATCTCAGGTGCTGAGGTAACCAAGAGAGCGTCAGTACCACAGAGTACCTCAGCGCTCTCTCTCAGTGAAGCAAACCCTCTTAGGGTCCACTCTGTGGCCCTGCAGAGAGAGGAATGAGGTGGCCCTGTCGCTGGCTGGCTCTCCCCTTCTCTGCCCGCTTCTCGGGACTCTGCACCACACACGTCACTCTGTGTTCGCTGGATGGTATGCAGCACAGTGGAAGAACCTAAGTGTAACTGCACAGTATTAGGCTAACAGCACCCTGAGAGGAGATGGCTTTTAGAGCTAGATTGGTGATAACACATGACACAAAAATGGTCATTACCTTTTTTTGGTTAGATAGATGCTACATTTTCCATTACCAGAGCAAAACACCTGAAGCTAGTTAACAGTTTTTAAAAAGAAGCTTATTTAGCTCACAGGGTCGGGGGCTGAGTGTCCCCTGGTGGACAGCCACTGTCCCTCGGGCAGCCACTGGTGCAGGCTCATAGTGCCATCAGGGTGGGAATGCAGGGAGCAAGAGGAGATTGGCAGGGGCGGTCGGGGGCTAGAGGAGAGGGATTCAGAGTCAGGATCCCTTTTTTTTTGGTACCAGGGATTGAACCCAGGATTGCCTAACCACTAAGTCACATCCCCAGTTCTTTTTAAATATTCTGTTTAGAGACAGAGTCTTGCTAACTTGCTTAGGTCTCACTAAATTACTGAGGCTGGCTTTGAAATCTCCATCCTCCTGCCTCAGCCTCCTGAGTGACTGGGTGTGCACCACCGGGCCCAGCTGGGAGTCGGACTCACTCTTAAGCCAGCTCAGCTGACTCAGTCTCTCAGAGCTGCCCTTGTTTCTTCCAAGAGCCCTGAGGCTTGACCTCCATTGCCCACCTCCTAAAACCTCAAGCTTCCAACCCAGGAACCCTTGGAGGACGAGCCACACCCAAACCACAGCATGTGTGTGTAAATGTGCCATAAATGTGTGTGAGATGGTCTGAGATTAACAAGATTACAGTATTCTTCTCTGAAAGTGGGCTGCCCAGAGGATGCATTGGAGGTTTGCAGCCTTTGTGGCAAGAGAACTTTCATGACATTAAAAAGCCATGAAATATGGGGTGGGAGGAGAATGAGATGCACAAATGGGTAAAAATAAGTTAAATTGTATATACTCATTTTTTAAAAACAAACTTGTATTTCAAGAGAGTCTTACATCTTAAGTAGTATGTTATTGTCTTCATTAAAGTTGAAGAAAAAATGAGAAAATTTATGTAAAAGTCAATTTATTAGCTTAAGTCATAGAGAAGTATAATTTGTAAAATTTATATATGACAGCAGAATTCATTTCAATTCTTATTATGCATATCGATCACGATTTTTCATACCTCTGGTTGTCTGCATAGTTCATTGACACCGATTCGTGTCTTCACACCTGTACTTTGGATAATAATGATTGAAAGGCAGTAACTCACCTGAGATGGAGATTCAACCAAGAGATTTTATTGGGGGGCTGCCCAAAGGGGAAGAAAAGGAGAGGCAGAAAGCAGAGAGAGGAGAGGAGGAGGGCAGAGAGAAAGAGAGAGAGGAGAGAGAGGAGAGAAGGAAGAGGAAGAGGGCACGGAGAGTGAGCTTGCAGCTTTGGCTTAAGAAGGGATGCATGGGTGACTCAGGAACAGCGAGCGGACACTGTGTCCTGCAGGGATTGGTCAAGAAAACCTTTGAATTTGGTGCTGCTCGGCTTGGCGCCCATCAGAAAGGAGGGGGATTCCGTGATGTTCTCCCAAGAGGAAAATTTAACTTCAGTGGGGAGTCTCCCACACACCCAGCAATGATCATCACATTCCACCATCACTAATAACCCATGCCCCCTCCCTTCCCTCCAAACCCTCTGCCCTATCTAGAGTTCCTCCCATGCTCCTGATCCCACTACAAATCAGCCTCCTTGTATCAAAGAAGTATAATTTTATGAAACATGGAAGTTGGTGAACACTTGTAAAACATACCAAAGTTTTATGTGCTATGTCATCGACCAAGTTAACCACTAAGAAAAAAGTAATTTAGGGCAAGTTCTCCAGTGAACACATGCTTCTCAATGGAGCTGATGTCTGCCAAGTGCTCATGGGGGGCCAGGACCTTCACAGTGCCACGCAGCTTGCTCTCTCAGCCCTCTGAGAGGCCCACACTGTCATTGTCCCTGCTAGAAATGAAACAAGACACGGAACGCCAGCATCCTGCCAGAGCTCACACCAGCTGTGAGGAGCAGAGCTGGGCCCAGGCTTGGGTATCTTAGAGTCAGCTTTGCTCACTTGGTATGAGTTCTGCTCCTTTAAAAGAGATACGAGGGGCTGGGGATACAGCTCAGCTGACAGAGTGCTTGCCTTGCATGCACAGGCCATGGGTTCAATCCTCAGCACCATACACCCAAAAAAACTCACAAAGAAGCAAAAACTACGCCGAAGTGCATTGATTGAAAGAACAACACATCTCTATTCTGGCGTAGGATGGTGGAATTTAGCACATGGATACACGTATGAAGACACACAGTGTGAACACAGCTTCTGGACATTATTATACCATGTGTAGTGTTAATCTCCAAAATATGCTTCTCTTGTCTTTGAACACATCTTTCCCTGTACTAGTGTACATACACAATTACTAATCTTACACAGATGGCCCCAGCTTGAGGATGGTTTGACCCGTGATTTGGGGGCTCCATGGTGGTGGGAGAGTGGAACACTCTCAGTAGGACCCGTGCTTGGAGTTTTGAGCTTTTCCCAGGCTCACAACACTCAACGGGGCGGGGCACAGGTGGCTCACAGCCTCCAGGCAGGCAGTCACAGGAAGCTCACACAGCTGTGCTGTGAGGTCAGGGTGCCACAGCGACACACAGCCCCATCCTAACTCGGGAACACAGAGCTTCCACACGTGCTGATTTCTGTAGGACAAATGCTAAATCGTCCCTCAAAAGGATGAACTTATTTGTTACAACTTTAAGATGAACTTTAAAAATCACCGTTTTGGAAAATTCTTCTGTTTCCACGCTTCAGTGTTCTGATTCTGTGTTAATAACCATCTCCTATAATCTGCCCAATTCACTGAGCAATATAATTAAGTTCTACCCTTCTTAACTAGGTTCTTTCAGATTCCTATGTAGGTAAACTAAGCATTCACAAGTAATGTTTTGTTTTGTTTTGTCTTGTTTTTTTTTTGTGGTGCTGGGGATTGAACCCAGGGCCTCGTGCATGTGAGACAAGCACTCTACCAACTGAGTTATATCCCCAGCCCCTGATTTTTTTTGCCCCACAAAATCAATTCTTATTTTGCTTTCTTGTCTAATGTTGCAATGATGAGCGCTAATCGAGCAAAGATGAGTAAAAGCATCTGTTTCTCTGACTTGACTTTATTCTCTTAGGAACCAAAGAAAAAGTGTTTCTCTTCCTCGTTTCCTGGGTATTCTTATTCACTTTGGTTGTTGAGGTTCGTACCTCTTAGAAAGCAAACACAGCTTTTCTCCTGTGTGATGTTTCATTTCCCACTTGCCTGCTCTGTTCCCGGCCTTATCTCTGCTGTATTTATTGCCTAATGCTGCCTGCTGTGAGGACTTGATTGGTTCCCATTTCTTTAGAAAGTTCTCCAGGCCTCCTCTCCTTTCCCGGGTCTCTTTTTTCTTTTCCTCATGGTGCTTCCTAACTAGCACATGAATTGGGATATGTGTCTGCATTTCTTTCGTTTCCCGGGGGTCCTGCCACAGTTCTCATCCCTGGCTGCGGTGGCTTCCCTCCCCTCTCCCTGTCCGCCTCTTGAAGGCGGATTGCGGTTCCTGGCCATCCTGTGTGACTGAGACCAGGGGCCGAGGGGCTGGGAGCGCTGTGATCTGCCGGTGGCCGTAAGGTGCGGTGACTTGTTTCACATTGTTCCTCATCACCTCATCTGTGTCCTGGGCAAAACCCGGTTCCTCGGCTCTGGGCCTTCCTCCCCGAGGGGTGAGCTGGGGGCCAGAACAGCATCCTGGTCACAGATCCTTCCACTGACTGCTCTGCACACACCAAGCTGTCATTGCGCCTGCCCTTCCCCACCCACTCCACGAAGCCTCAAGCATTCTTCCTGGGAAAGGCTGGGAACTGGGCAGGCCGTGCAGGTGGGCAGTGCAGTGGCTCCCGGCCATCCCTGACCCCACTCCACCCCCAGCAGGGTCCTGGGGTGTTTCCTCCTGTGGTCTGCCCCGTTTCCCACACCATATGTTCCTTTGAAAGACCTTTCTGGCTATGGTCAAGGTACATGCACTTACTTCTGAGGAGAATACAGGTGTCTCCGTGTGGTCCAGGCTGAATTCTGTGATTTTCCCTGGGAGCCACTGGTGCTTGGCCTCCAAGCAGACTGAAGGCTGGTTTCGGTGGTCCATGGTCTGTCCAGCCGTTGTCAGCCAGTCTTGCTCGCTGCAGTGAAACACCAGGAAGAATCCACTTACAGAGAGAAAGGCTTATGTCAGCTCACAGTCTTGGGGGTGCAGTGCCAGGTCCCTCTGTCCATCACTAGGGCCCGTGGTGAGGCTGTGTCAAGAGCTGGGGGGCCCAGGGAGGAGGCCTGGCTGGGCTCTCTACCACCTCCCAGTAGTGCCACCCCGAGGAACAAGCCCCTAGCAAATGGACGTTTGTGCACGATGTCCAAGCCACAGCAGCCATCCCTAACCCTGACCCTCACCTTAGGGGTACACTGCCTTTCCAAGCCACAGCAGCCATCCCTAACCCTGACCCTCACCTTAGGGGGACACTGCCTTTCCAAGCCACAGCAGCCATCCTGCCTCTGGGCAGATGAGAAGTGCCCTGAGCTAAGCACAGCCAGGCACCCTCCCTGTCCTGTACCCCGGCTCTGCAAGTGCCAGTCCCTGTGCTGGGGGTCAGTGCCTCCGGCATGCAGCTGTTTATGACCATTATACCCCCGTTGACCTGCAAGGTCAGCAGACCACTGTGGAAAGGAGTCGGATCAGCATGGCAGCTGGCAGGTCTGTGTGAGTGGGATCAGCGACTCCTCTCTTCATGACTCTCTGCTCAGCTGTGACCTGCAATGACCCCAGGTCTCACTGCTTCTGAGAAGGTGAGACACAGACACTTCTAGAAGACACAGGACCATGAGAGCAGCACATCTTCCCATATCCAGCGCGACGCTGGCTCATGCTGTGGCCAGTGGAGCCTGCTACCTCCCCCACAGCCACCAGCCTCACTGTTTCTTAATTTCCAAAATAAAGTCAAAGCCCCACATAATTTAGAAGAAAGAAATAATGTCTTATTTTAAAAGGAATGAGAATTAGATTGGCATCCAGCTGCTTCTCACGACATTAAAAGCAAGAAGGTAATGTAAAAATACCACACATTTCCAAGAGTAAAGGGCTATGAATTCTGACAATTGGAAACACAAAAGCAGGGCTGGTGCAGCTCAGATAAAGACCACACCCAGACACAAGGCCTGGGCTCCTATCTAGCAACAAAAACCAAAACCAAGCAAAACGGCTTTCCTAAGGATTCAGAGGGTGAACTAGCCATGAAGACTTGATAGAAAACCACCTGAAAATGTGGCCATGAAACAGAGAAGTAGAAAAGGAGAGGGGCTTCCCCCTAGTACTGGGGAAAGAAGGCAGGGCCTCATTGGAGAGTTTCTGATAGAAATATAAGGCCATCGCACTTCCCCATGATCCTGAGACTCCACTCAGTGACGTTAAAAACTCACATATATGATACAGGCATGGTCGACTTTGCCTGCACAACGTTCCGGTATCCTAGAAGTGTGCATGGGAAGGGAATGAACAGTGAACCCTATGTGCATCTGTGTGCCTACATGGGCCTGCCAGAATATGCAGGGACAGAGGGACTATGGCAAGGGACATGTTGAAAAGAAGATGTCACACAAATTTTCCAAGACAGAAAACACGCTGAAAAGTGCAGACAGCAGGATGGAGGTGGCCACCAGTGGGCAGCATGAGGGCAAGGTGGACCAGAAGAGAGCAGATGAACTCTAACAAATCTGGGAGCTGTGGGGGACACTGCTGGCCACAGTGGCAGGCATGCAGAGGTGGAAGCTTGCCTGGGGAGACCTGGCCGTCCGCAAGTGAGCACGCAGGGGGAAAGGGGACAGTCCAGGACCAGGACTCCATGTCCACACACAGCTGTCAGCCACCCCTTCCCTCGGGAGCAGCCAACTGTCCATCCCCCTGTGTGAAAGCTGGGTGGACGTGGGTCCTGGGGCTGACCACTCACGTGATTGGCCATCAGGAAGACATGACTAATAAGGGCAACCTGGATCTTGGGGAAAAGTGAAAACTCAGAAAACTGACCTTTCTCAAAGCACAGGGAAGAAATATCATTTTGAAGTCATGGCTTGAATAGGTATATAATAAAATTATAGCAATTGCATATTCATGGGTCTCTAGATAGGGACCTATTTTATGATCCATTAATGTTTTATATGTTCAAAAATTTTCAAGATGAAGTATTAAGAAAATGAGATTCTTGGAGAAATAGAATAAACATTTTTACGTAAGATAATTCTGGGGCTTGGGTTGTGACTCTTTTGTGAACATCTGTCTAGCACATGCAATGCCCTGGATTCCATCCACATCTGCAGAAGGAAAGAATGATGGAAGGAAGGAAGGAAGGAAGGAAGGGAGAGAAGGAGGGAGAGAAGGAGGGAGGGATGGGGAGGGAGGGAAGATACTAGTTAGATTTGCATGAAATAAAAATTAATCATAAGAAAAAAACAGACTCCACTAGCTGAGTGATTAGAAAAACTGGAAGTCACAATCAAGAAAGTCTTCCAGAGAGGGGTGGGGAATGGCGAGGAGAGAAGGAGAGAGAAGAATCCAAGGTCTGGGCTAGGGCTGTAGCTCAATGGTGGGTGCCTGAAGATGAAGTCCAAGGTCTGACTAGTAGGAGTCTCAGGAGGGAGACCACCACCGTGGAACAAACTACCAAGTCGGTGGCCCGGGAGCCAGGGTGCTGCACAAACACGTGGGTGTATGCTGTGAAATTTCAAAATAGGAAAGAATATAAAGGATTCTTCCGGCTTCCAGAAGAAGAGCTGTCCTCTGCCAAGATCAGCCACCAGCATGACCTTCAGCTGTGACGGCCAGCCCTGGATGCTGCAAGGCTGTCATACGTCAAGGGCTGTAACGGCCACCGGGTGAGGATGGCCCCACGTGGGAGCCCACGGGGAGTCTCAGTGACACAGTGCAGCGTGACACGGGCTTTCGAATGTGCAGGTCCACCCCTGGGAAGGGAGAGGTGTGATAACAAATCCACTTCCGTTGAAACCTGCGTTGGGCACAGTGAGTTCAGCAATTCCTTCCCAGAAGCCCAGCTCCCTTCCCTGGCCCCATCTCTGTTGATTTTATGTTTCTTTCCCTTCTTCTACCACACATAGGATTCTTTTTAAAAAATATTTATTTAGTGGTAGTTGGACACAATGCCTTTATGTATGTCTTTATTTTTATGTAAGGCTGAGGATCAAACCCAGGGCCTTGCATGTGCTAGGCGAGCGAGCAGCCTGCCACTGAGCCACAACCCAGCCCCACAGGTAGGATTCTGTCTTTCTGCTACTTCTTTCTTTTCTTTAGCGCTGGAGGTGGAGCCCAGCGCCTCACGCAGGCTAGATGAGCACCCCACCTCTGAGAGCACCCCACCTCCAAGGCACACCACAGCCTCTCACAGAGGCAGACCACGATGGAAGAGGTGCAACCAGGGTAGAGCTGCAGTCTGAATTCTGCAAGGGTTCATGGAGCCTTCTGGAAGTGTGTGGAGCGGTCCCCATCTGTCCAGCAGTCCAAGCCCAGCGCTCTTTCTGAACCAAGTGCAGGGAACTCAAAATACTTCCATCTGTCCTTCCTTATCTGTAGCAAATTGATTTCACAACTGGGCCAGATGTTAAATGCCAAGCCCCACATAAAAATGCTTGCCAATCACCACTAAGCCTGAAAACGTCTCTCTCCTAACAACAGGAAACAGAAGTTAGAGGCCCCGAAGGGAGAAATAAACCTGTGGTAACTAGATAGAGCAGGACTGCATGCCACGTTCCTCAAAACCCGAGGGACTCCTGGGGGCAGGCACCAGGGTCGATACCCAGTGGACACGTGGGGTTGAGGGTCCCTGCCCTCGGGCAGAACCCAGGCCAGCAGAGGAGGACCCTGTCCTGCGCGGTGTGTGCGGACAAGGAGTCACAGCACAGGAAGACCTCTGAGTCCCGGTCAGTCGGTGTGTGCATCCCAGCTCATGAGCTTTGCAGGAGCAAGCATATTTCAGTCGGGATTTTATGCCCTCCCGTGACAATGGGGACTTCATGGACAGAAGGTTCAGCCAAGTTTTCCCGAGTTGCTGTCCCCTGAATGCCTGGTTTTCTCTGGATAGGTGGCGGCTTCTCCTTCTGTGTTGTGCTCCTGGTGCCTGCAGCCCTCTGTTCTCGGCTCCTCTGAAAGCCGCCACATGGGCCTCCAGGGCTTGGCCTGCACAGAACCGTCTCCCTGGCTCCCCCGGCGAGTGCCTGGAACTAGGACTGGACTGCGTGATGGCCAGGTTCGCATCTTCTCCTGACCTGTCCCTTCGCTCAGCTTCCTGTCTCCACGCCCGTGCTGGCTGCAGCAAGCAATCCGCAGTTATCCTGTCCCTTGGAGCCTGGCTCTTGCAGAAGTGAGCTCACTCTACACTCCACACTGGCTGCACCTCCGCCTCTGGCCCCCTACTGGGGGTAGTGTGTGTGTGTGTGTGTGTGTGTGTGTGAGAGAGAGAGAGAGAGAGGGGGGGGTGGGGGGCTAAGCCGTCTGCTCTTGGACTCTGTTCCCCTGAGTTCAACCACTCCCCTCCAGAGTCTGGGTTTCTTGGTAGTTTCAGGGAGGTGCAGGCCTAGAGCTAGGTAGGTAATACACACAAAGGCATTTCAAACCCAGAAGGGACAGAGTGAGGGGGATTAGCCAGTGGTTCGCAAAGCACCGTGCTCTCCACTTGTGAGGCTGCTGTCGGGCGCAAGGGGCAAATCCAGGCTGTGACGCCAAATAGCAGGTCAAATGTGCAGCGTGGCCCCCAGTGCAGTGTGGGCCATGGCTAGTTTCTGAAATCGTGAAATGAATTTTAAGAAAGAGTTGTGACCATCTCTTAGAAGCCTTCAGGGACGCCATCCTCAAACCCAAGCACAGATTTTGCTATGTGCCATATTTACCCACACATATAAAAAGCCCATTTTTGTTCCCTGTGAAACAAAAATAAGCTTCTATAAAGTCATTTCATAAGCTGTTGGCCACAGTTATTCTGGCACACCTACTGGGCAACGTGGGGTTGAGATTCACGAGACTCCCGCTCCTGGGGCTCGGCCCCTGGGTGACAGGTACCATCTCCCTGGCCTCTCGGGCTGCACCAACACAACATGAGAACCCCCTGTCCTCCCACCTCCGTGACCACATGCTCTGATGAGCTCAGCCCTTCTTGGGCCAGTGCCCGCGTCCTCACCACACCCCCTGCATGCCGTATGAAACACATGTGTGGCAGGACTTATCACAAGCAGATGTTTGGGATCAGGAGAGGGAAACAGATTTGGCTCTGGGGCAAGTTACACAAAAACTGCGAAACGGTCACCGTTAGCATTGTCTTACCCCCGGCCGGAGCTTCCCTCTTCTTCTCTCTCTGGGCTGCCCGCATCAGTCCTGCCTGGCTTGAAGGCTTTGGTGTGTGCCCCTCTGTGGTTTCACTCCGTGGAGCAGGGGCATGGAGAACCCTAACCAGGAGGCAGTTCAGAGGAGACAGGTGACGAGGACGGCCAGGCTGTGACTCATTCTCCATCCTGCTCTGGTTTTCCAGCCCAGTCTCCCGAGGCTGTGCAGAGCCCCTGCCCTCTGGCCTCCCCTGCTGGCTGGAGCCTCCCCACAGCCCCAGCTCTTGTTTTCTGTTCCTTGCACCTGCACTTTGTGAAACCACTTCCTCGTTCCTGGTCTTTAAATAGCCAGTTCCAGAAGACTTATGTTCTGCAGTGATTCTTCTTGGGTCTCATTGTGAAACTCGCTGCCTTGTGGTCCCTTTCTTCTCTGGTAACTTCCCTGTTGCCTCTTTACTGACCCTTCACCTGAATTTCTTAGATCTTGCTCTTAGGTACACTTGACCTGTGAGCTAATTCATTTACTCAAAGTAGCTAAAACTGCTTTCTGGGTGCTAGACTCCCAGAATCCATGACTGACCATGACCGGCCTGTTGATTTAGACCATCGGGCATGAGGATTCCAACCGCCATAGGGTCTCAGGCTGCAGCCGCTCTGGGCACGTGTGCCTGCAGACTTCGCTCTAGCTACCTACCGTGCGCAGTGCATTCTGACTCGTTTCATCCTTAAGGACCTTTGCAAAGGAACTATAAACTATGAGATCGGAACCCTATGAGGTACTGCTGTGGACTACATGTTTCCCCCTCACCCATCCCAATGCACATGTTGGAATCCTACCCCCATGATGGTTTTAGAGCCTCAAGAATGGAATTAACACCCTCATAAAAAGTTACCAGGTGGGCTAGGGATGTCGCTCAGAGGCAGAGCTCGTGCTTAGTGTACTCAAGGCCCTAGATTCAACACCTCCACTACCACACACACAAACACTGTAGCCAAATACACTGGTGCACACCTATAATCCCCGCGACAACAGAGGCTGAGGCAGGATGGCCTGGGCCATTTAGTGACACCGTCTTAAAAAAAAGACTGGAGATGTTGCTCATGGTAATGCACCCCTGGGTTCAGTCCCCAGGACCAGGGGTAAAACACTTGCCTAGCTGTGTGAGGCCCTGAGTTTGATCAGCAGCACCACAAAATGAACAAATAGGTAGAGTCTCGCCCTGTCTCTGCTCCCTGAAGGACCCAACCAGAAGAGGGCCCTGTCACCACAAGACCTGCCGCAGCCTCTAGGACCAGGAGGAATTCATGTTTGTGGTGTACGCCACCCGTCTAAGGCAATCCTTATCTCCAGACGAGAACAAAGGACAGCAGACGCTGAGGACAGGCCCTTGTCACTGTTTACGGACAGACAGATCTTAGTTTACAACTAGGTTACAAACCTTGTATAAGGTACTTCAAATACCATTTAATTTCAATGCTTTCAATGCACAGGACAGAAATGAAAGTGAGAACTGTGTGAACCCTGCGAGTGCCAGACTGTGAAATCGCCTTCACATGTGGCTTGTAGCCCAGAGTCCAGGCTGTTCCTTCCTCCAGTACGTGCGTGCCTGGTGTCAGCTGCGACCGAGTGCCGTTCTACAAGGTCATGCATTAAGTCTCCCTAAAAGACAGCTACAGTACAGTTACACTAACAACTGCAAACACGGACGGAGTTCATTATCAGACACTGTGATAAGTGTTTAAATGCCTATTGGATCCTCATAAAAATTCTAAGATGGATTACCCATTTCATGCATGAGAAAACTAAAGCTCACAAAGGTCGATAATCTCCCCAGACTCACCAAACTTCTTGCCCATAAGTCCTATATAAAACACTGAAAAACATATTACACAATTGGTTTGTTATTATTTATTACAGTGTTTTGTTGACCAAATCAGAGTTATACACATGTTTATGGAGGAAAGGCAGAAAGGATCAAATCTTTTTTCTTTAACAAACTAGGCAATAGAAAATGTTTCATATGAACATGATAAGCATGATTTAAAATGATTACACTGAAGTTTTCAATTTAATTTTAACAGTTTGGTAAAAATATCTTAAAATGATTGATGACTTTAATTAAATTATATCAAATCACTTTAATTTGGTCCTGGAGTGCTGGGTGATAAGGTCCTCGAGAGTCAACGTTCTCTGAACTATATGCCAAATAAGTCCATGAACATACCATGACGAGTAAAAGATACGCCCAGATGCGTAGCACATGAACTTCTTACAAAGTCAGTCTTTTCAACTTTTTTTTTGTGTGAAACATATTAAATGTATAAAGAAGTGATAAACATTTATGTACAAACCAAATAATTCATCTGTCCAACCCACGCGTACACAGCAGGAGCTTGCTGTGGGGACTCAGCAAGAGGGTGGGAAGACGTTGGGTGTCCCCCCAGAACCTATGGGAAGAAAGTCTGCTCCAGCGGAAAGACCCTCAGAGAAGGGAGGCTGACGGCGCCACCCTGGACTCGGGTGTAGGCGCTTCTTGTGGAAAATCTGAGAAGACCCCCCAGCGTCTGGCAGGGGAGGGATAAGGATGATGAAGTACCCAGAAATAAAGGCCCACTCTCTCTCCAGGGACAGAGCGTGGCCAGAGCTGGACAGAAGCAGGGAAACAGCATCCCCAACCCTCTCCCTGCAGCCTTCTCTTCCCTCCTGCAGGGAGGAGCATGAAACAGCCCACAGGGGTCAAGGGTCACAGCAGGGGTGCTGCACCCAGGCAGGGAGGACCCAGCAGGGGAGTCAGCAGAGAAGCTTCTGTGAAGGCTGCAGACGCCTCAGGCACGGGCCACTGAGGACTGAGACAGGGACACTACTCACTGCAGCCCGCAAAATCATCTTTCAGAAGTGAAGAGAAATACAGCAATCAAACTCTGAATTAGATCTTCTGTGCAGACCTGCCTTGCAAACAGTGTCAAATGACAGTTGTTTGGGCAGAAAGACCTACACAAAGGAATGAACACTGTCAGGGAAGGAATACACAGAGGTAAAACATCTCTTATATGAATCGATCTGAAAGCAGAACGGCTGCAAGTAAAGCTCATACAGATGTGCTGAACAGCTACAGCATGTCCCGCAGAGTGAACTGAACAGCCTGCAAGGCACAGGCACAGAGTGCCCACTCAGCTGCCTTGGGCCAGGTGAACAAGAACCTCGGGAAAGAACTCATGTATTAAGAGCAGATACAATAGAGTAATTAAAAAAGGTCAACACAAGAAAAAGCAAGAAAATAGGCAAAAACAGATTAAGAACAGCCAACAGAAAACAGCCACGAATATGGAAGATGTCAGTAAGCAACTTAAATGCCAGTGCTCTATAACCAAGCTGCACAGAAACAGACTGTCCGTGTACACAGGGTAAGTCCCAGCCAGGAGCTGTCTACGGAGACCCAGTTTGCACATAAAGATGCAGTCAAAAGAAAAAGAAGTCAAGCTAGTGTAAAGTAAAAGAAAGCCAAGAAGCTGCATTAATTTTATACAGCAAGACCTCAGAACCAGAAAGATTATCAAGGTTCAAAAAGAGGTATTACATAATTATGAAAGGGCATATTCTCCAAGTGGATATGATTAAAAAATATTCTGTACTAAAAATGAAAATGCAACATATCAAAATTTGTGGGATGCTATAAAAACAATACTTAGACAAAAGTTTACAGCATTAAATATACTACTAGAAAAAGAAGAAAGGTCTAAAAGAGCAGAAATCAATGCAATTGCAACACAAAACAATAGTGAGAAATCATTAAAACTAGAGTTTGGTGCTTCAAGAAGACCAGTGCAATTGACAAGCCTCTAGCAAGTGAAACAAGAACAAAAAGAATAAACAAATTACCATATCAGAAATGAAAGAGGGGTAATCGCTGCCAATTCCACAGACATAAGGATGTAATGAACAACTCTAGGCCCACACATCTGTTCATGTTCTCTCGAAAGGCAGAAGTGAAACTCACAGGAGACACATACAACCCAGATATCCCTCTATTATCTGAGAATTGAATTAATACCCCTCCAAAATGGAGCATCAAGTCCAAATAGCTTCACTATACATATATCCTGCCATATACTTCAGGTTAAAATGACACCACTTTTCCATAATCTCTTCCAGAATGAGAAACAGTGGCTTATTAGTATAGTAACACAGTGACAGGGTGCAGAGGGGGTAACAGAGGGAAGCCACTTCCCACCTCACCCACTCCCAGGATAAGAACCACAGTAGGTATTTTAAATAACAATGTTGAGAGAAAATGGAACTCTAAAGGGGCAACCATTCAACAAAGGATGGTCTCTTCTGTGCATTTGGTTTGGAACAGAATGTGCCTAACAGAGGAGAAATGGAAAACTTGGCTCCAGGCCCAGGCCACCCCTCACCAGGGGACCTTTAGCCTCTGTGTATGGTACAGTAACACAGTGACAGGAAGGAGGTGCAGAGGGGGAAACAGAGAGAAGCTAGGTTCCACCTCATCCACTCCCTGGATAAGAAGCACAGACAGTTCAGGTCCTACCACCTCTCAGGGTGCTCTGAGATCTTTTGGAAAATTCATTTCTCCCTTAAACACGTACTGAACACCTAGCTCTGCACCAGGCAATGATCTCAAGTGCAATGGAGAATGGAACGTGCTCTTCCCCTTTGTGGAGCTGACATTTTAATGGGGGAAGACACGAAAAATAGAGCAGGGAAGGAAGGTGGGATGGGTAGGAGGAGTGGAAAATGAGGTGTTTAGGGAAGGCCGTCTGCACACAAGTCCGTAAGGTGAGTGGGTTGTCAGGGAGATGCAGCAAGAAGGCCGCACCTCAGTGTGGCTGGAATCAAGTTGAGCCCGGGATGGTGACGGGGTTGAGGCGCAGACCATATAGATAAGGAGTTGGCTCTCTTATAGATAAGGGGTTGGGAAGCCGAAGTCTGAGCAGAAGAGGGACATGATCTGACCTATGTTTTAACAGGGTCACGAGACTATGTGTGGGGAAATTCCAAAGAGGTCAGGGATGGCAGGAGGAAGACAGGTTCAGGGGCAACTGCATTGTAGACAAGACAGGCTGGCTTAGACTGGATGAGGGTGGCAGTAGGGGACATGGACAGAGGGACAGCACAGGACCTTCTGACACATTGCATGTGACGTGTGTAAGAGAATGAGTCAAACACAGGAACAGTTCAGGTCAGAACACAGGAGTTACTGAGATAAACAAGCTTCTTTAGAACTTAGAACATTACACACAGTGATAGTGATTATTTCATTCTCTACCAAAGGCCAGGTTTTTAACAGATTAAAATCTATCATGACGTGAGGTATTTCGTGACTTCCAACAATTTTAACTCTGCAAAACTCACTCATTGGAGGTCAGATTACAACACTGGAAGTTTTAATCAGAAAAGGTTTTATTATAAGAAACAATGACATCAGGTAAAAATGCAAAAAATTGTGCAATTACGGCAAAATGTTTAAAAATATCTACACATTTGCCCCCATAGGACTACAGTACTTACTACATACCTGAGCACTGAACATCAAATGCCATATTACACTGCTTCACACAGGGAATCCGATTCCTTACAGATCACATCCACCTTTTCTCATGCACCAGTGAAATCTGCCTGACGCTTAAGCATCAACTTGTAAGATAACAGAAAACAAAGATGGAAAATAAAGAATACAATTTCTACTTTCCTATGACACAGTTACACCAAGTCCAGTTTTCTATGTGTAAAAAATACATAGGAAAGTGCTACATACATTCTTCAAATGCAGAAACACAGCTAAAGTGGGACACGGCAGACTTACCCCTAATCTGTGGCAGCCACCGTGTCTTTCACTTATATTCTCATACTATGAAAATGTGCCATCAAGTGTCTACACATTGACCCACACAGAGCACTAGGTTTTCTAGGACCTCTTTTGAAGCCATTTTAAACAGTGGCCAAACATCTGAGCTATATAACAAACAGTTCTTCATATAAAATCCAATAGGTATTCTGCTGCTCTAGCAAATTCCAAGCATTGGCCCTGACACACTACACTTAGATCATACCCTTGATATAAACTGTTATAGCAAAAGGATCAACCATTGTAGAGATCCACAGAATAAATCTGCTGTAGAACGAACCACAGCTTTGTTCTCTTCTGGATCCTACAGCACACAAACACTCAACGTTCTGTCTCGTTTTCAAGTAACATATTTTTCTAAATACAGAAGATTGTCAAAAAGCGGAAGAAAATCTTAGATACTCAACAAAGCTTGCAAAATAAATTACATGGTTATCTCTTGCAGAACTGGTTGTATTTCCCCCTGTCCTCAGCAATGTAAAACTGTAAAAAAACAAAACTGGAAATAACCAAAAGATAAAATAAAAGACAAAGAAACCTGGGGGTGGGGTAAGATATTGGCCGACAACGCTTGTCAAGAGATCACAGATGCACTGTCGAAGCCAATAAATAGAAGCCACGTATCTAGCTTTCTAGGACTAGATTTTAAGATGTTAAGTCTACAAAGGCCATCCACTTGAACTTCCACTTCAGAAAACTGTCCCTACTTATAGAGGTCTTTGAAAAGCAGTTTGGAAAGTTTCTGAAAAACGAGGTATGTGATGCAAAGAGGCAATGTTTTAAATTGTTTTCACAGTATCATATTACAATTTGTGCAAGAGTGTTTAATACAAACCACGCAAGTTTGCTTTCTTCAAGAAAATCAAACTGTTCTGACTGAGGACAGACGGGGCTGTACTTAAATCCTTTATCAGACATTCTAGGCAGAGGCAAGACGACGTTCCAGTCCAGATACTTGTCTCAGATCCACAAACAAGTCTGTCCTTCATGTCAGTATTTCCTAACTCACTGTTAGAAATTCACCAGTTAAATGTGAAAAACGACCTCGTACCCATAGCCATGGTTCTGTTCTCTCACTCTTCCTTGATCACCTTCAGCTAGAACGAGTATTTCAATGTAAAGTATTCATTTCTGTTAAGTGCAAAAGGAAAATGATGAGGTTGTAATTGTAATATGAAATTTTAAAAGTCATTAAACTATTAAACCACTGGAGGAATTTTATGTTTCTGAAAAAAAAAATTTTAGAAGTAGATGTAAATCTTCACATTATGAGTTAACTTTCACTGGACTGGCAATCTGGACAGGCAGAGGCTGGAAAAGGAGGTAGGGCAATAAAATGGCCCCTGTTAGTGCAAACTTGGTACAACAGTCTGTTCTCCCACTGAATCCAGTCGGACAGTACCTGGCCACACCTTATCACAGTTAGCAAACCCTGTGAAATCACAAGAGGTCGACAGAGTACCACGGCCAAGAAACTCACATACTCATGTCAAAGGAGAGCACAGGCTCAGACCATTTCAACACTGTGTAGCTTGCTACACACCCAAATTAATTGATGCTAGCACCAGCCACCTGCCAATCTGAGCCCTTTCCAGGATTTAAAAAAATGAGACAGTGTTAGCACTTGAAGAAGTTTCTGACAGAAAACTGCCGCTTAAAACTTTAGCTTAACTTAAAGGTACGTGGGAAACGTGAAACCGTGGAACCAATAAGTTCTCTCTGAGACTAAGTTTCTCCTTCAGTCAGCTCTAGTGACAACGCATTTAAATCTCAGTCCACTTGAAAACAGTACACAAAAATATACATGTAAATACATATAAATATTAAGAATGAGGATCTAAGTTAGTGCTTCTGTGTTAGAGGTCACAGCTAAACAACTCCTAGTGATATTGCCTCAGATTGTTACCCGTATTTAAAATAAAGAGTCAGGTCCACCTGGTCTGTGTGTCTCCACCCAGGGACACCCTAACTGCGCTGATGGAGTGCATAGTTGTCTCGACTCCTCTAGTACCTTAGTGGCTATCACAAAACTCTAGGATGACAGGTTACTTAAATGCCAGGGGGAGAAATGCTGATAATTGCACTTTGTCACCTTTACCTTACTGAAATGAAAGCATCAGAAAAGCGAAAGCGAGTCCCTCTAAGTTGTGAGCTTAGAAGCACCTATTTCTGTGCACAGAACTCGGCTTTCTTAAAGACAGACAGCGCTTCTTAGGACAGGTCTCCTGGCACGAGCGGCCAGAGACGCTGCGAGGCCCGCTGCTCTAGAGCACTTTCTGAAGACATTGAGGGTAGAGTTTGGCAACAGCACACTCAAAGTGCCGGCCCAGGTCCCAGAGCCGATCCGGAGTCTCGTACACCTTCACCCACTGGTCGGCCGCCTCATCATACTGGTACAGGGAGTTCTTCCTGCTGGTTCTGAAGACATGCTCCTCCACAGTCACCTGAGTAGCTCGCACAAACAGGTGAAGTTTATTCTGGAAGAGGACCAGCTTGAGGTACGGGTTGATGGACTGATCGCACGGGAAGTCCTTCTTGCGGGTCCACTTGTTCAGCTCAATGTTGTAGGCCTCCACGGTGAACATGCGCTGGTGATTCCCACTGGTTCCCGCCACATAGTAGATGCAGTCCTCGTACACCGCAGCCAAGCCCTGGATTCGAGGCACCGTCATGGGGGTTAGAAACCCCCAGTAGTCTTTTTGAGGCTCATAGAAGAGGAAAAATTCTCCTAGAAAGAGAAAACAAAAATGTGTACATTTTTATGTTTATTTTTGGTCATAGGCTGTTGTTCCAACCACGAGATAAAGGAGCATGATTTTCCAGATATTTCATTTTCTAAAATAAACAATGTAACAGATCCTGTTACGTTGGGGTGTTTCTTCTGGGGAGGTGTAATGCGTCTCTCTGGCTTGATGGCCAAATAACAGTGAAGAGCTTGGTTCCATTTGTTCCAACCAATGTGTGTCACTGAAGGTTTATTTTAGGCCAGCTCTGAAACAGCATTATTAGGAATGCTCAGTCAGTAAGGCCAAACATATACATACAGCTTACTCATGCACACTGCTACCTATTTCTAATTAATTAAAAGACCAGTTCAGACTGGTGCTTATAGGTCACTGATGTACTTACCTGAGTGCTCCTATAATGCAGAGATAAATTTCAACAAGAGAAAACCTGGCTTTCATACACATGCACCGTTTATGGAGTTGACTGAGAGAATTTGGCAATAAACAGTATGCCAAATGAGACTGAAAATACGAAAACGTCTATTAGAATTAGTGAAGACTCACAAGAATTTTACTAACATTTGTACAAAATCTTGTAGATGTTTCAGATCTGGGAGTGTCTGCATATACACAAGTTGATATCTGGATGCTCAAGTTGTTTGTACATTATGACTATACAATCCATTTCATTTTTTTAATGTAAATAAGCTTTGTTTAAATTATAAATACCTGCTTTGAAATTCAGCTTCCCCTTGAAATCTATTTTAAACTGGAGTCACTCTCCTCTGATGTTCAGCAATGACATCTGAACCTCGTTTTCCGCAGGTCCCAGCTTTAATCGCTTGCCTAATTCACGACTATCAGTCAGAGGAATCAAAACTTTAATGTGTGCAAATTCTCCAGTTTTTTTTACAGGAAGGAAAAGATGACACACATAAAAAGTTGATTTTTTAAGATCTAAAGTCCTCTTTAATAAAGTGAAATCAATAAGCAATTAAGAAAAACCCCATGGCCTCAGATTCTTCTCATATAAAATACAGCCTTGGATTAAATGATGCTCACTCTGAAGTCCCATTAATTCACTGCTGTTTTGCTGTAGTAGTTGCACACACATGACCTTTACATTCCTCTGGCTGTCCTATGGTAAACCCTACCTCTGTCCCTGAACCAGTGAGCCACAGGCACTCTTCATACCAGGCCACATACATTCTACATTCTTAGGTTCCATTTTTTGGCAAGACCAACCAACCCAAATCATGCTGTACTTCTGTGTAACTAAAAGAAGGCACTATTCCTTCTGGAAAATTAACCTGAAGCCGAGATATTCAGGCATTTTCAGGAGGTTTTAGGTAAAGGGTTGGAGCAAAGACCATGATTTTTAAAAATAGGTAGATAAGGGCTTAAAAATCAGGTCTATCTTCATGATAGTGGCCTCTCTTTCTGTTTTATTAAAGCAGTAGTGGAGGAAAACATTTACATATAACCCATTAAGAAACACAGAAGAAAAAGAAAGGTTTTGGTCATATCTATGTTGCACTCAGCATTCAAGCAACTGAAAGGTGTAAGAAAAAAAACTTGAGAGTCTTGGGCTGGGGATGCGGCTCAAGCGGTACCGCGCTCGCATGCGCTGGGCGCTGGGTTCGATCCTCAGCACCACATAAAAATAAAGATGTTGTGTCCACAAAAACTAAAAAATAAATATTTAAAAATCCTTTCTCTTTAAAAGAAAAAAAAAATTGAGAGTCTTGTTCTCACAGTCAGAATCCCGTTCCCTCTTCCTGTTGCTCTACTTAGCACCGGTCCTCAAAACTAAACACAAGTCACTCCAATATTAGCAACAGTAAGAAAAAGGTGACATCTGAAAGTTTTTCAGAGCAAGGAAATTGAAAACAACCTGTCATGAAAGGCAACACAGTGGAATTAAAACCTGAAAGCTATAATTTCAACCTCTTTGTAATCAATTTTCATAACTCTGGCAACGATAAGGCGTATGCAGGGGCTGGGGATGTGGCTCAAGTGGTAGCGCGCTTGCCTAGCATGCGTGAGGCACTGGGTTCGATTCTGAACACCACATAAAAATAAAATAAAGATATCGTGTCCACCTAAAACTAAAAAATATTAAAAAAAAAGGCATATGCAAAACCCTCTGGTAACCGAGAACCTAACTATAGTTAAAGCTTTGTCCTTTTTTCTCTTAAACCAATCCAGTAAGTTCCATAAAACAGCAATTGTTACATCTCTTGGTCATTCATATTATTAAAGAATAAAAATTGCCACATATTGACATTATTGTTCAAAATCTTAAAACTACTCTGAAATAGTCCTTCCAAAACTCTGCACTGTTTATTACCGAAGACTTCGAGAGTACTTATTCTATATGATAACACGGGCAAAAAACTTGGAGGATCAATGTAGTAATGGAAAAATACTTTTAAGCATTTTAAACTTTTTGGTTCAAAAGTTTACTTTCCTTAAAGGTTCTCCACAGAACAGACTGTTCTAATGGTTTATGATGAGGAAGGCAGAGAAGCCTTGACCACCAGGAACCGTCAGGCACAAGGAGGGCACGCATGTGCTACCTGCCATGGGGCATGCAGGCCCGTGGTCACCTACCCTGTAAGACATAGATCTTCTCTCTGTACTCCACGGCACTGTGGAACTCCATGGCGACAGGCATTGCACACACAGTCCTCCAACAGTTCTCTCTGCTGTCATAGCATTCCACGGACTTCAGGGAGTTACGCCCGTCACCCTCGTAAACGCGACCTCCAATGGCATACATTTTACCACAGCAGTACACCAGTCTGCAGCCTATCCTGGCTCGAAGCAAGGAAGGTTTGGACAGCCATCTATTGGTGGAATGGTCATACATCCAGAAATCGTTTTCTGCCTTGTGGTCAATGGAGACCTCACTGCTGCTTGGCCTGTACCCTCCTGCAATGTAAATGTCATTATCTGGCGATACCAGAATCCCAACTTCTCTCAGGTCATTCGGTGGTTTGCATAGCTTAAACACCCTTCCTGTGGCAATATCCAGACAAGGCACTGTTTGCTTCTTTATCGAGTGTTTGTGGGCAGCATCGAAACATATGATCATTTCAGAAGCAGTCATCCCCAGCCTTTGAGTGCAGCCATTGGTGTTGGACGGTGCCCTTTCCACACAGCCTGTGGCGATGGCCTGTGCAAACTGAGGTGGAATTTTCTCTATGAAGGTATCTTCCATCAGAGGAAAACGTATGCATTTGGCAAAAATTTCTGGAAGGTGCGATTCTCGTTCATTCTGTTCGTGTTCAAACCACCGCACAATGCTTTCATACACGTGTTCTTCTCGGTCCACATTTAGGTCGTCGCTGTCTAGAATGCTTATCAGCTGGTCTTTTGTCAGCTGCAGAAACTCCTGTTCTTTGGTGACACACAGAAACTTTTTACGAATATACTCTTTTGATCTGTCTCCAAGTTCCTGATGACCATAATGATCAGCAAAGATAAAGACCCCAATGGAATTCTGTGGGTCCAGATGACTGACCATGTACTGAGCACACTGGTCCTGGATAGATGGGATCTGGAAGATGCTAGCGGCAGTGAACAAGGCTTGAACGTTGGCCTCTGTCAGAACAACTCTGGAGGTGTAGGCATAATTCAGTACTAAATCCATTGATTCAGCTTCAACACCAACTATTCGAATTTCTTTCTGGGTACTTTCTGTAAGGCCACTAGTGAACATGGATCTAAGAAGGAGAGAATGGTTAGTATTTTATGCAAATAAAAATTACAGTGACAAATTTTTTAAAGTATAGAGTTATCACAAAGATAACCTTTTGAAACTAAATGAATATATTCCCTTATATTCCAAATGGGGATAAAAACTGACCATCTACTAGGAGTTAGTCTGCCTGATCCCCCAAACCTACTGTTCAGATAGTCCACTTGGTGCCATCTCAAAATATGCCACACTGCAGAGCGTTCACTGCCTAACTTTCCCCTACATGTAGCAGCCATGGAGATGCTTTGGGAAGGAATTTCCTTCACATACCAAGGCTGGAACACAGCCGTGATCACCGAGGAATCGGGCAACTGTGGCTGCTTCCCCTCATTAATTAGTTGTTGTGTTAACTCCAGACCCAGCTGAAGAGCCCACAAAAGAATTAAAGCTGGTGGAGGCGGGACAGGGGATACAGCTCAGTTGGTGGAGTACACAAGGCCCTAGGTTCAATCCCCAGCACAATAATAATAATAATAATAATAACAACAACAATAATAGTGATAGAGGGCATCTGTCTCTCCCTCACAGAGTCATTGATGAAAAATGGAGAATATTTTGAGTCAAGCAAAACCAAGATGTGACCTGGCCCATTTCAGGTTCTGACTCTCCTTGGTTTCTAGTTGAGTTGCCTTATGAACCTGACATCTTAGATTGCCCTGCCCCAAAAGGTTTAAGAGCATCAGTATGAGACAGTGACTCAGGGAGACAGTCTAATAAAGCTTCTGTCCCACTGGACATTACAACTAGTACCCAAAATATCTCTCTAAAAATTTCATCTTAAAAAACAAAAAACAAAGAGGTTCAAAGCACATATTCTCTCCCCACACTTCCTGAAACTAATGTTAGCAGACGAATGTTCCCTTAATGTTTACAAGATTTTTAAAGACGACTTCACTTACCCTTTGACATTGTGAAGATCTTTCCTTAAAAGATATACTTCATCTCAGTTAGAATTACCATGTCTTACCTACTTATATCCACACATAAATAAAAATTACATTAAGCTTAATATAATGCCCTTTTCTAAAGAGAGTTTAACATTTGACACAACAATAATTCTTTGGAGATAATTTGTTTTTTAATCCCAAACTTTTGACAATTTTTTTTCCTCAAAATTAAAATATTGGTGCATTCATGGACTTTCTTGGTCAAAACATTAAGTAGTTAAATAACTGGCTTGTGAAGTAGAAATCATTTTCAAATTTCATTACCTTTCTTTCCTTTAAGGCTTCATTCAAGGTTATTCATAAATGAAATACAAAAATCAAATCCAAACCTCTTTAAAAAGCCATTTGAAAAAAGATCTGTATACTATTTACCTTCGATTTAAAGTTCTAGTATGCTTAAGGTTTGCTGAAGAAATCAATCTAACATTGGTGATAATCCTTTCACTTTTATTTTAAGTGTTAGAATATGAAAAACATCCTTAAATGGGAAGATTTCCAGTCAACTTTGAAGCCGTCACTGAAGACATGGAATTAATTTTGAAAGGCAGGATAAGAAGCACAGAGCCCAGCTTGCTTAATCATCTTTGAGTTCTATTTTTACTTCCATAATGTAAATTTTAAGTGTAACATCAAAAGATTTTTCACAATGACTAAAAACTAGATGTTCCCATGCATGAGCTGGTGCTGAGAGACTCACCTATACAGCCACCAATTAAAAAGAAAACTAGAGCCCGTCGTTAGGTGGAGACTGGCTCCCCAAGGAAGTGAGCATCACCCCAGGGGAACGGGTCCTGACCTGAGCAGGCTGGTCTCCCACACAGGGGCTGTGACACCTGACTAGTTCTCTGTTCTAACAGGTTCTTCATGTAAACATTCAGTAGGAGCACTCCTGCACACAAGACTGTGAGCACAAAGCACTTCTAACAACCCGACGACGGGAACTATCAAACAGCCAAATTCTTTCACTGTGAAGCAAGACTTCCTTTAAGGCTTCATTCAAGGTTATTCATAAATGAAATACAAAAATCAAATCCAAACCTCTGTAAAAAGCATCTCAGTTACACTGGAAAGTATGACTTTCCAGATTCCACATCAAGCGTAGCATGGGTGCCAAAAACTCCTGTACCAAAATTCTAGCAAGAGATAAGAAACTAACCCTTCAGTTACCTAGTCACACATCTTTATTTAAATGCACATATCTTATGCTCAGAAAGTTTTCTAGGCATACTATGAAAATCAAGAAAATCGATTGCAAGCATACTTCTTTTAAAGTAATTTTTCTAGGCCCTCAAATCTAATTTTCATTAAATCTGACACTTAAAAATATAATCTAGAGCATAAAATTTCATAAAACAGACAATTTCCCTTTGGAGTTTCATTTATTTACTTTACCATTCAAATTTAAAATATAATTAAATTTTTTTTTTAAAGAGAGAGTGAGAGAGGAGAGAGAGAGAGTGAGAGAGGAGAGAGAATTTTTAATATTTATTTTTTAGTTCTCGGCGGACACAACATCTTTGTTGGTATGTGGTGCTGAGGATCGAACCCGGGTCGCACGCATGTCAGGCGAGCGCGCTACCACATGTGGCGCTTGAGCCACATCCCCAGCCCCAAATTAAAATTTTTGAAAGAATATTTTGAAGAGGACTTTATCCACTTTCCTTCCTTAAGAGTCATGAAATAAGTAAAAAGCCTGACTCTGGAGTCAATTCTAGTCTCTGCTATTTTGTAGTCAGATGATGTAGGCATCACTCTGTGATCCTCAGTTTCTTCACATGTAAAATGGGAATAACAACTGCACTGAAATGAGGATTATAAAGATGATCTAAAGCAACACATGTAAAGTATGCTTAGCTTGGAGCTTGACAAGGAGCAATAGTGCCACGTATTTAAACACATATCTATTCAATAGTGTGGACAAGTCAATCTCACCAGGAGTTTCCATTGCCAAGCCAAACTTCACATATGTGAGTTTCACCTTTTTCCCTTCCAACTGTCTTGTGATAATTAATACTCGGTAGTCCAGTCACCTACCTACCCAAGGCAAGTCTAAATGATTATATCACAAGCATCAGACCCAGGTAACTATTTTTTTTTTTTAAGAGAGAGTGAGAGAGGAGAGAGCGAGAGAGAATTTTTAATATTTATTTTTTAGTTCTCGGCAGACACAACATCTTTGTTGGTATGTGGGGCTGAGGATAGAACCCGGGCCGCACGCATGCCAGGCGAGCTCGCTACCGCTTGAGCCACATCCCCAGCCCCCAGGTAACTATTTTTAACCAAAGCATTCTGAGAAAGAGGAACCAGAAAGTAACCTGGAACATTACATTATTATGTGCCCTATAAAGGTAAGCAGAAAAAGAACACTAAAAATGTGTGCTTGACATGATGATTTTACTGTCATTCACGCACCACTTTTGAATACTGAAGGGCATGTGGGCACCTGAAACAAAAGAAGTAACCCACAGGGAGGAAACTACCTTTTCCATGAATCTCTTTTTAAGAGTAGGAAGCAATTTTTCAAACCCAAGTTTTAAATGTTTACCTTTCAACATTTTATGATAAACCAACCTAAATTAAAGTGATAAAAATGCTTCTAAAATCTTGGAAATAATCACTAGTTTGGTGCCTATAACACACACAAACTATATTCATTTTTATTCTACTGCTTTTACCCCCATGGTTTTAAGACAATGTACTGAATGGTCATTTGTCATTTGTTGGTGAAGGACAAGTTTCTATGATTTTAAACTCCAAAAGAGATACACATACTAAAAAAACGCATCATGAGTAATTTTTTGGAACAGATTCTAAATCAGCACTGCTTAATTAAAAAAATGTTTTTGTAGTTGTAGATGGGCAGCATGCGTTTATTTATTAATTAATCAATTTAGGTATGTATGTTTATGTAGTGCTGAGGCTCCAACCCAGTGCCTCCCACGTGCTAGGCAAGAGGTCTGCCACTGGGCTACAGACCCAGTCCCCCGGAAAACTTTTACCGATGCAAATGCCGTTTATCTGTGCTGCCCAATACCGCAGCTGCTAAGTAGCACTACAAGTGGCTACTAAGCACTTACACTGTGTACTTGAGGAACTGGTTTAATTTTAAATGACTTGGTGAAACGGCGACATGTCGCCAGTGGCTGCCATGTTGAGTAGCACAAATCTAGATTTCCTGGTCGTGAATGTCAAACCACCAACTTTAAAACAGCCACCTGAGCGCTGGCGGAGTCCCTGAAGCGAGCAGCGGGGCCCGGGAGGGACGAGACCCGCGGTCCCGTCTCGTGCTAATCGTCACCATGGTCTCACGGAGGGGTCGGTGCGGCCACCAGCACGAGTCCGGCGCCCTCATACCTGAAGTAGGGGCTGATGGCAGCGAGCACGTTCCTGTGGCAGGAAAAGGTCTTCCCGTGGTCCACTTCCACCACGATGTCCGTCAGCTGTGCCTCCTCGTACATGGCTCTGAGCTGCCTGAGGACGCTGCACGCGTGGGAGGGGTCCACGGCGTCGCCGGCTGCGTCCGCACACGGAGTCCCATTCGGCGGCGGGGACTTACTTAGATCTAGGGGAGAAAACTGGCCCTAGGACCGCGCAGGTTCCGGCAGCCCCGCGTCCCGCGGCTCTCGGCTCGGCTCCGAGCCCGGCACGACGCACGCCGGTCCGCAGGGCCGCGAGGCCGGCCTGCGGCCACACGCGGCGGCCTCCGCCAAATCGCGCCCGCGCCCGCGCCCGCCACGGGACGCGCGGCGGCACCGGCGAGGTCTGCGAGCGCAGAGCCGGCTCCGCGCTGCAGCGCTACACCAGAGGCTCCCCCGCTGGCGGGTCCCCGACGCCCTCCCCGCCTCAGGCCCGCCCAGTCACCAGCCGCGACCACCTACGCACGCCCTCCATCCTGCGCCCCCGCGGTGCCCACCTGCGCACGCGGCCATTGCGCGCTGGGCCCGGCTCCAGCTCTTTAAAGAGGAAATGTCATTTCGCTTCTCTCGCTCCCGGGTTCCGGCTCTTCTAAGCTCTCCGGGCCAATGGGGAGGCCTATTAGCCTGGCTCCGCCCCCACCTCACGAACTACTGGCACTGATTGGCCACAATGGGTGAACGTGCGCGCCGGGAAATGTAGTTTCATTGTCTCGCTCCCGCGTGGTCGGTCAGGCGGGGACCAGGCCGGGGTTCCTATTGGCCGGCTGGGGCGCAGGTGGAGCGAAGGGCCGAGCCAGCCCACGCCGGGATTCCTATTGGCCGGTTTGATTGGGGGTGGAGCTCTGGGATTCGGCGGGGCCAGGACCGGATTCCTATTGGCTGGCTCGCGCGGAGGTGGAGCGCAGAGGCTGTACGGAGGCTGTGCGAAGGAACGCCGGGGTTCTTATTGGCCAGCTCGGGAGCAGGTGGAGAGATGGGTGTGTCTACAAGAAAGGATAAATTTTATTGTTTACGTGCTTCTATTTACTCATCCTGTGTTTCTAGCATCTAACAGGTGTCTGCCACCTTATTGATATTATTAAAAAGAAAAGAAGTAAAGCACAAATGAACTAGCATGGGTAACTAGACTTTTGAATATAAGGGTGAGTTACCAGTGAATGGGAAAGAATTTTATTAGAGAGGGAAATCTACTTAATAAAGGATATTGGGATTTAGATTGTGATTGAGAAATGGAGAAAGACGAAAAGCAATTGATTTCTGTCCACTAGAAATGGAAAGTTGCAAGTTCCCATGCAAATGAACAGGAAGGAAGTGGAGTTTCCCCTAGGCACTTAAGATTGTATGAAAATCCTTAATGCACAGTTCTGCGTTGATGAATTTCATTTTGTTTTTGATTCTGGTAACTTTAAATGCCCATTTTCTATGAGTTCAATTATTAAAATAGTGTTTTTGCTCACAATATTAATGGTATTAAGAAAAATGGCATAACTTATCAGGGCTCCCAGATTTAGCAAATAAATGTGCAGGATATTCATTATTAGAGACATATCTAATTGAAATATTATTTATTGTTAATTTGAAGTTAAACTTATTGGTCTTTTCAGACCTTTTAGAAGAGGGGAGTTTCTACTGAATCCTAAAGGAATTCTCAACTAATTAACCCATAGGTTTGGCAATAGTTTAATTAACTAAAAGAAAGATTTCTGATTGTTTGACCCATAAAGATTTCTAAATGTAAACAAAAAATAGCAATTTATAACTACAAAGTTACAATTATATTTTATTTTACTGGGCAGATGGCATTGCATAGTAAAGATTTCATTATCATTAAGATGCACTTTAAAAACAGAATAAGAAAATATCAAAATTGAGACGACAGTCCTCTTCATTCTCAGTGATCTTCAAGAATATAAATGAGATTCTGCTTCAGGGTTGATACTAAATAGCCAGAGGCTACAGCTTTGTTTTATAATAAGGCGGCTCTAATTTCAATTTTAATAAGAACCTATTAACTGACTGTCAATCTGGAACAGCAGCAGCAACAGAAATGAGTAGTAAGTACTAGATTGTTCTCTGAAGGAATTTTCTCATGTAGTTAGAGTTTAAAGTAAATTCTACTAAGGGTGAAAATTGAAATATCAAACCAGAATATCTGAAGGATGTATATTTATTTCAAATTAGACATTTAGAATTTTATTATTATAATGTTTCTTACCAAGGAGCTAAGTGCAAAGAGAATTGCTATAATCATGGTTGGTTGCCAGAAAAGAAGTCATATATATTTGGTTTTAAGAAGTCTTTACATTTAAATTGCAGCAAAGATGAAGGACCATGAAAAGAGCAGATTTAAAACATGAGAAAATGGCACATGTTTCTTTTTCTGTTTCCACCTGAAGATAACAACTTTTTAGCAATTATAACTGTACCTGGGCTACTGTTGATAATAATATCACACCACACAAGAATGATGGCAGCTTTGATGAAGGCAGTGTCTAAGAATATAGAACCTCACTTCTGCAAATCAATTCTGTGGTTTTCCAATTTCCCTGTTCCGTATCAGCTGAGGCTGTGAAATTGACCAGAGCTATATAAAATGAAAATAAGGGGAATGCTGGGGAGCCCTACCTTCCACCCAATGACATCCTTATGTATTTATACTTCTCAGCCTTCAGCCACAGCCTTCTTGGTTTGCTCAGTGTGACGTTTTTTCTTGCTAAAGACTTTTGTTATGACTGGATTAGTGCTTGGAAAGAAGCAACAAAAGCAACCATTTCAATATGAATTTAATATAGTAGCAGATACTGAATTGTTTTTTCAACAATTTTTTAGAGCTTTACATATTGCATGTGATTTGTTTTTTAAAATACAAAGCTGTATAAATAGGTATTGACAGAAAGTTCACTGATGGGCATTTCCAAACTTTTTTTTTTGAGAGAGAGAATTTTAATATTTATTTTTTATTTTTTGGTGGACACAACATCTTTATTTGTATGTGGTGCTGAGGCTCGAACCCAGGCCGCACACATGCCAGGCGAGCGCACTACCACTTGAGCCACATCCCCAGCCCGGCATTTCCAAACTTTGTTGTGTTTTTTTAATGCCTTCTGAGGTCTTGAAAAAATTCAATGTGGTAATAATTAGAAGGTTGAAGTTTGTGAATCACTAAATCTGGTCATACTGGGAATATTCAAACACATTCATTTATATTTTAAGTATTTGGAATTTAGCATATACATAAAAATGGAGACTGAAACTAGTAGCACAAATATTCAACTCCTCAAAAATATTTATTGCCCCCACGACCACCACCAGCATTCACAATGGACACTATATGAAGCAAGGTTCAGGATGGAAGGAAGAAAAGAAAGCGGCAGAAAGTAGGGGAAGTAAGTTCCTAATTTCAAGGAATTTGTAGTTGATCTATAGAGATGAAATATGTTCAAATAAAAATCACCTGGATTAGAGCCCTTGGAAACCTCTAGTCAGCACAAAGTACATATTTCACACAATGAATGCTGGGGAGAGATCCTGTTTGGCTGGTATGGGGTTTAGACTGGTCAGCACCACAGGAAGACTGCGGAAACAGCGGGCACTTTCTCATTCACTTTATCTTGACTTGGCCTAGAAGATGAAGAATTCACTGTTCATACTTTAATATTGATGGGACTTAGTTCAGGAATTGAGAAAGGGAAAAGAATTATGTGATACCTATTTTATCTCATTTAAATTCTTGTTTTAACTTTTTAATAACTGTGTTATAAATGAGGAGAGTAAGGTCTGTGGATTTTCAATAACTTGCCCATAGTTATAGAGGGTCTTTGGCTCCAAGGCAACCCACTTTTTGTAACATACACAGGTCCCTGGAAATGATACAGTACTGGAAATGATGTGTAGTAGAATTTTCTCCACAGTATGCACATCTAGTTTTATGTCAAACACAAGGGAAACGAGTGTTGGTCATGAGTGGACAAAACTATTGGTATAGGCTTGATATTTGAATGCTCCAAGAAATTGAAGGAATGGAAAGGCTAGAGGGTAACCGCTGAAGTCACAGTGGTAAACTGTATGTGTGTGTGCGCGTGTGCATGTGTGCGTGCGTGTGTGTGTGTGTGTGTGTGTGATGCTTGCGTGGTGCTGGGAACTGAACCCAGGGCCTTTGACGTGCTAGGCAAGTGCCCTATTCCTGGGCTACAACCTCATAGCCCTGCTGAACTATTTGAACTTTGTCAAACAAAACTGATAATTTTAGAGGTATAGTAATTAAAGGTTCTTGTTTTTCCAGTACGTAATATCTATACCATGTATATACACCTAATTTATTCAGTGGTTTTCAAACGTAGAATGATTTTGAGAACCAAACCATTGTCGACCCAGGAGACATGAACACTCTTCTCTGTGTGAACCAACGGAATATCAGAGTGGAGAATGACTGTGGTTCCCTCTAACTCCAGTCGTGGTCTGATTTTGTTAAGCTCATGGAATCACTGGGAAGCCTGACTGGAAGGACAGTGGTGGACAGTAGTCTTCGGCAAGTAGACCAAGAACCAAGGAACACAGAGCACAGGCACCAGGGTCGTGACAAGGAGCACCTTGACCATGAAGTGACCTGTGGCTGGTCCTGCAGGCCATCAGATGGCACAGGACAGACACACCGCCAGGCGGGTCATGAGATTGGCAGGACAGATCCGTTGCTTGCCTGAGCCCCTCTGCAGTGTTTGCCATCCACCCCTGGTTGTGCTGCCCAGGCTTTCTTCATCTCCACACTGTGATGTTTTCAGCCAGATGATGCTGTGCTGTAGCAGGCTGCCCTGTGTCATCACATGTGTGATGACATCTGATGTCGTCCCGGCCCCACCCATGAGATGCCATAGTTCCCTCCTCCAGACACGAAACTGAAAACGTCCCCCTGGGGAGTCGTCCTGTCAGGAACCACCCTTCACAAGACATGCCCATGTGCTCTGCGCCCTCCGTGCTGTGGGTTCCCACTGCACCAGCAGTTCTGGCTCAGTTTACACAGGTTCAGTGCTGTGACTGGTTAAAACCGTTTTGTTCCTATCCTTTTAAAATATGCATTTCATAGACTTCAATTAATCCCACCCCTCTGTTCATACCACCATGTCTCTTTGGCTCCTAAGTCCCATCTCTCACATTATATAAGAACTCTTTCCTGAAATCACCAGTCTCTTCTCTCATCCTTCCCCAACTTTAAATAATACCGTTATAGATTTGATGCGGGGCCACTCAGAACCTGTCCATCTAGTCGCGTAAAATGTGTCGTGGTGGGGCTGGGGATGTGGCTCAAGTGGTAGTGCACTCGCCTGGCATGCGTGCGGCCCGGGTTCGATCCTCAGCACCACATACAAACAAAGATGTTGTGTCCGCGGAAAACTAAAAAAAATAAGTAAATAAATATTAAAAAAAAAAAAAAAAACGTGTCGTGGTATTTTATGTGCTGTTGTGATGGTGTTACACCGTGACCTCTTTGCGTTTCTTACCTCACCTGGTACCGTGTTTTTGAGATTCTTTTTTATGCATGTTGCTTTGAGTACAGTTGCTTTTCCTCTTTGCATTCCCACCAGCCACTCACTGACTGGCATATGTAAGACTCAGTGGAGTTCCCATAGTGGGGCTGGAGGTGTGGCTCAGTGGAAGAGTGTTTACACAGCAGGCAAGAGTTCCTGGGGTCAAGGCCCTGCACTACTGCCCAAGAAAGAAGGCAGGAAATTAATTGTATAAGTGAATATATTAAATGCCACATGGATATGATAGCCAGAATAATGACTGTCCAAAGACATGTATGTCCTCAACTCCAGAGTCAGTGAGTGTAACTTTATATTTTGGCTAATGAGAGATCTGTTGTAAGGACTAGAGAAGATGCTTTATGCTGCATCTTTAGCCTAATGACAGGCACAGAGAGGGTGGGTAGTGAATGTTGGTTAGTGCTAATAAGTTGGACTCTGAGTAAAGCAGGAATTCCATTAAATTTCTAGGTAACTCTACAGTTAAAGTGTGGTTCTTCATGACAAATTAACCACTTTGTAGACTCATCACAGCTAAGCCGGAGCAATGCGCTGAGGTGCAATGTCTTCCCAGATGCGGATGTCACATGGGTGGGCCACCAGGAGTGACCGACCTCTGGCCCTGCAAGGCTGAGGGAACAAGAATCAAGCATACAAGTGCTCCATTCCACACGTCTGTGGCACTGAGGTAAGCCTGCGTGTGTAGGGAGAGGTGAAGACATGCCACAGTGACAAACACCCGCCCCGGGACCTGCAGCCCTCTGGTTTCACCTGTGTCCATGGTCAGCAGGGCCCTGCTCACCACCCCTGCTGACACGGTAGCATCACAGATGTGTGGTGGACGGTGTGCTGGCTCTAAGCTCCCACTTGGAGTGTGTGCCCCATGGCCACTCAGAACCTGTCCAGGGATGGCCCTAGCAGAAGCAGGATGGGAAGTACATGCTTGCCATTCTCTGGAGGAGAAAAGTCAGGGGTGTCTGGCTGGCAGCACCAGAGGCAGGTACCCCCACCAGGACTGGGATGTGTGCAGGGTGCCCAGGTGAAGAGGACCAGGCTGCAGGTGGTGGCAATGGAGCTGCACATGTCCACCAAGGCCAAGCAGCCTTGATTAGCGTCTACTCCAACTGCACACGAGAAACAGGCCCCAGGGCATCCTCTGGGCACAGTGGTCCTGCAGGGACATGTTGGAATGTCTAGAGACAAGTTTGAGTGTCATATTTGGGGGTGTGGGCATTGCTGCTCGCACTGAGTGGGCAGAGGCCAGAGAGCTGGCCCAGTGCCCTGTCATTCCCAGACAAGCTCCTGTAACAGAACCCTGGCCCCAGATGTGAGTGGTGCTGAGGGTGGAAAAGTGGACCAGGAGCTGAGGGGCACAGAGCACAGGCACCAGGGTGTGGAAAGAGGCACCCCGCACCCCCGCACCCCACTGAGACGGAAAGCTGCTGTTGGCATGAGGAGGTGGCGCCTCATGTAAGGGCCCCTGGCACTTTCACCCTTAGGTATACGATGCTCCTATTCAGACCAGAGACTAGACCACACGTTTCTTCACAAAATCTTTGAAATTCAAATTTAAAACACTGCTCTTTAAAAAGAATGAACCACAAATATTCCTCACACCTTGATGAAGCAAGGGCTAGTCCAGATGGGGAAAAAAAAAGGTCTATGACGTCACAAGTCCCGGCCTTGGGTCAGACCTCTGTGGGGCCTGCACAGGGGCATGTCTTCCTCAGCGTGGCCCACCATGACGGAGCAGTCAGGGTACGGTCAGCTACAAGTGGCTAAGGAGTGAGGGCGTGCTAGAGCCCAATCTCTAGTAGCATTTGTCAGCCAGCTACGTGAAGCACACCTGATTGCAGAGGGGAAGGCAGGCAGAGGGACTTCTCCATACTTAATAGGAAGTTGTAAGTAAACAACTTGAAATTGTGGCCTTCTGGCATTTGCTTGTGTTAGGACTTAGGTTTAAAGTCATTTCCCAGGTGTCAGATCCTGTTTCCTGCACTGGGCTTCGCAGCTGAGGGTTGTGGAGCCTCTGGCTCCAGGATGGAAGCTGCTCACCTGGCACATGTAGGTATGCAGGCAGGTGTCAACTGGTGGCTCCAAAAGCTAGTCCTGAGAGCCAAGAGAGCCAATGTGGGCATGCTCAAGAGTGCTCCCGGCTCAGAATCTCCAATAAAGCTTAAGAAAGCTTGAGACATGCTTGGCATGTACAGAACCTATAAATTGCCAATTTCCCCATGTTGACCCATGGACTCCTCGGGAGTTGAAGCTTATAAGGCAAATACGATTCAAACACTATTAATTACTCAGGCTAAGAAAGGTCAAAGAAGCATACCTGAACCCAATTTGGAATTCTTTTATTTTTGAGATTCCTACAGTAACACGGGAAATTTAATTAATGTACTCATTCTTTATTTAAAAACAACAACAACAACTTGGCCCCTTTCACATCTGTCTTGGTAAATGCCAGCAAATCCTTTCACTCCTTGGCTGTGTTTATTAAGTAAATGAGTTTGTCCTATGAGAATGCAAGCTTAAGAGTTTAGCAGCGAAGGGCCATGGTTTCTGCAATTTGATGATAAGCGGTTTGGCACAAATAATAAGTACAAAAGCACATAAGCACAGAGGCATAAAGTAAAAGTGGCACCAAGATTTGCTTTTGGTAAACTGAAGAGTGTGTGTGAACTCGCTGTACTGCCTATGTAGGGTAAAGCATTTTCAAGTAAGAGCAGAGAAACACAAAACCTCAGATAAATGATCTAGTGGAAAGAAGCAATTTCTCCTATTGGAACTTGAACGGCTGCAGGGAGGTGATGATAGAGGTGGCTTCAAGTGCCGGGGAGGCAGCAACAGGTCCCTTGCCTGGCAGGTGCCAGGTCCTAGGTCTAATCTCCAGCAGTAGGAAGAAAGGAAGGGAGGGAGAGAAGAAGGAAGGGAGACAGGGAGGGAGGGAGGGAGGGAGGAAGGGAGACAGGGAAGGGGGAGGGAGGGAGAGAGGAAAGGACAAAGGAAAAGAAGGGAGGGAAGGATGGAGGCAGGGATGGATGGAGGCAGGCAGGGAGAGAGGGAGGAAGGAAAGATTGCCTTAGGATTTGCTTAAAGAAGATGTGGCAGGGGCTGGGGTGGTGGCTCAGTGGCAGAGCACCCAGTGTGAGGTACTGGGTTCGATCCTCAGCGCCACATTAAAGTAAATAAATAATATAAAATAAAGGTATTGTGTCCATCTACAACTAATTTTTTTTTTAAAGAGCTGGGGACATAGCTCAGTCGGATGCACAAGGCCCTGGGTTCAATCCCCAGTGCCACACACACACACACACACACACACACACACACACACACACACACGTGACAGGTGTTAGGAGGCAGCATTGGACAGGATGGAGGCACTGTTAGGTCTGCTGGTCTAAGCTGCTGCTCTCCCAAACCTTTCTCTGACAGTGATGATGAAGGGTGCCCGGTGAGCCACACCTGTCCTCTTCTTACCAAAATGAAATAACACAAAGGGCATGTGGGGGAAGGGGAAGACACGGGTGTGCTGTTGTGGTGCATGAGTCCCAGCTGGCTGACTCTCCAGCACTAGGCCTGAGCTGAGCGCTTGGCTGACTGGCCGTGGGAGGCAGAGAATGGCGTGGCCAGCACTCCTCGCTCACAGCCAGCACAGCAGCTTGCACCCGGAGCCTCGGCTGACTGAACTGCACCCCCAAATGCACCAGCTGAAGCCCACCTCCCACAAACCTGATAGTATTTGGAGATGAGGTCTTTGGGAGAGAGTCGGGTTTGTATGAGGCCCTGGACATGTGGCCTTCACAATGGGATTAGTGTTCTTACAAGAAGGAACAGCAGACAGCCCCAGTCTGCCCTTCCCTTTCCCAGCCCCACACTTTCCTTCTCTTCCTTCTCATGCCCCCTCTTCTCCCTCCCTTCTCTTTTGGTCCCTCTCCTCTACGCGAATGACATGCTGGCCACACTGGCACCTTGGTAAGAAGAGGACCCAGTTGACATGTGTGGCTAGCCCTGGCACCTCCCCTCACTGCCTGCAGAGCCACATTTTGTTACAGAAGCCAGGCTGACTGAGACAATTGTGAAACATTTTCTTGGAAAGCTATTAGCAATTGCAAGAGGGAAGAGCATGGTGTAAGTTATATAGGTCATCCTTAAAAATACTAAAGCTAACTTGTGTAGGGCTTCTAATGCTCAATAGCTAAGTACATAAGAACAGAGAGACACATTCACTTGAAATAATGACTGACTTTCATGCATTTTAGTTTGTTTTGCAGTAGTGGGAATGGAATCCAGGTCCTTATAGATGCACTCTACTACCGAGGTACATTACCAGGCCTTTATTTTTTTTATTTTTTTTTTTTAAATAGGATCTCACAAAATTGCCCAGGCTGGCCTCCAACTTGCAATGCCCCTACCTCAGGCGCAGAGTAGCTGGGATTCTAGTTATAGGTGTGTACCACAGTACCCAGGTCTGATGTTTGCTTTCAGCTTTCAATAGTTTATTGCTACGCCTGGGTCATGTCCTTTTGTGTGTGTGTGTGTGTGTGTGTGTGTGTGTGTGTGTGTGTGTGTGTGTTTTAACTGTACTAGCTGCTCTTTTCGCACATCTTCATCTGGCAAGCATTTAAAGATTCTAGCATTTCCACTCTACAGTGTCATACATTTCTGGGAGAGATAATGTCTGCGTCAAGACCCAGAACATAGGAATCTGCATGATGGAATTGTGCCATTTCTCTTAGGGTTCTTCTGCCATCTCATTTCAATCTGTTTTCACACAAAAAAAGTTAAAATAGAAGCCTTCTTTCTTGAATAAAAATCAGATAAAAATGGAGACTCAGAAGAGAGATATAAGGAGCACTGATTTGAGCTCCAGGAAAATGTCCCTTTCACTGCTGTTGGGACCGAATCTGGACGGAGTGTGCTCTCTGGAATCCTGCTCGTTTTCTTTCCTACGTCTTTGGAGTTGCAGACTCTAGGGTTTCCTCTTTCACTATCCATAATGTAGAATGAGAATTTAATGACCTTTGAAGCTGTCTGCATGCGGATCACTCTAGACTTTTATAGTTTCCCATACTATTTTGCCTGTTCAACAGGGATTTTCTTAGGTATCCTGATGAAAGACGTTTGCCTCATTGTGTGCATCACACTGGCAGGTTGGGCAAACTGCTGCTCACGGGCCAAGCAGCCTAGGGTGTGTTTTGTGCAGCCCATGAGCTAAGAGTGTGTGTGGCTGGGAACTGGAATGTCCCCCAAAGGCCCTGTGTCAAAGGCTTGCTCTTAGTGCAGCAGTGGTCAGAGATGGGCTTTGGGGATCATGAGTGCTCTGACCTCATTGGTGAATCCATCCCCTAATGAAGTCTTGGCGGAATGGACTGCGGGGAGTTGGTGGACACTGCAGGAGCGGGGACCTGATTGAGCGGAGTGGTTCTTAGGGGCATGCTCTTGGGGACTCTGTCTTGTCCTGAGCCCTTTCCTGGCCCCGGTCTGCTTCCTGGAAGCCATGAGCTGAGCAGCTCTGCCCTGCTGTGTGCTCTCTGCCATGAAGTCCTGCTTCGCCCACTGCAGGAGAGCCACACCTTGGAAACCAGGAGCCTCCTCCTCTAAGTTCCCTTTCTTTCAGTGACAAAAAGCTGACTACCAAAATGTTTTTGCCTTTTTAAGGGATTATTTAAAAAAATAATCTGCAAAACTCAAAATGTTCAGAACTTGATCTTTTGTAGGAAGTCTGCTACCCTGTTCCAGGCTTTCAGAGACATCTGAAGTCTTTACAGTCGCAACCAGAGGGAGAGCGGGAGTTTTCAGTGCCACACCTGTGAGCAGTGCTCATCACTGTGCCCACAGCCCACCTGGACTTGGTAACATGGATTTCCCCTGGCTGCAGGACGCTGGGGCTCTTCCTTCAGCCTTTTTTGGAGAGGAAGAGGACCTTGGTCTCAGCCATGTGGAATCTTGTTGAGTCATTCAACTTAGAGTAGAAATAGAAACTCGTGTCTGGTTTTCAAATGTCATTGGATTATATGATATTTATGTAAATCACAGTAAGTGGAACTGACCTATAGAGCTCTGAGATAGACAATTATGGCCGGAGACGTCCATAGCTCTACTACTGGGATGAGGACGGTGTGGCTCCTTTGAGGACCCTCCCTGAGAGGCTTGGCCGGCCTGTGTATCAGGTACTCTCTCCTCCTGGACGAGGTCAGCAGTTCTCCTCCATTTGACCCTTTAGAGGAGATTAGCCCAGGCCTAGAAATAGGTTTGGTTGTCATGGCTGAGGCTGCTGCTGGTATCTCCTGAGTAGAGACCAGAGGTGCTGCTGAAACCCAGCATTACATAAGACAGATCCACAACAAGGAGCGTCCAGTCCAAGGTGCCATTACTGTTGTGACTGAGAAAACCTGGATTAGAGGTTTACTTGACGTGCAAGTGCCTAAGCGTGGAGAGCAGGTTGTGGCTGTTGAGAGACTCCACAGGGTGTAGAACAGCAGCTCTCAGGCTGTCCCTGCCCTGAGTAGCTCCATGGTGTATAGAACAGCTACAGGCTGTTAAAATGAAGACCAGAATAAAAGAACTTGTGTTTGCCCAGCCTATGACTATCAGATGCCCAGGAGTATTCAGAGAACGGCCACCAGGGAAGTGTGTAGCCTGTGAATTTATCATTATTCATAGTAGTAACTCTCAAGTCATATCAGAAACAACAGAAATGAGAGCTGATCACCCTCAGCAGACGCCACCCCGTCACCTAAGACCCGCAGGAGGAGGACACCTGGAGAGAACAGAGCCCGGGAACTCGCAGTCAGTCATCCTGCCGTCCTGGGAAAGGCTCAGGTGCTGTGCGCAGAGTTTGGTCTGCTCAGCTGGATGATGCTCTCCTCCTCCTGAGAGCAGCGCTTCAGACGCGGCAGGTAGAGTTTGTTTTGTGGGTGCGAAGGTCAGTGGAAAGAGGAAGATGTTGGTTCCTCCTACCACACAGTAGGTGAGTAGCTGCCCGCGGGAGGCCTCCCCTCTCCCTTCTTTCCCACCTTTCCTGACGGTGGACCTTGAGCAGGTCAGCCTTCTGGTTCCCATTGGATGATCACTCAGATCTGGGAGAAGGCGGAAGACTGGCTGCAGTGGGATGGAGGTCTCTTAACGCCTCAGGAACATTCAAGAGGCAAAGGGTGGCTTCAGGGCGGTACGGAGGTCTGCACTTCTGAACTGCTGGTTGTCTTTTGGATGATCAGCACTGGGCCAGGAGCAGGCTGTTGAGGCCAGCAGAGTGGAAAGGCCTGGGTTCTTCAAGGCTTTTCCGTGGCCTTTCCTGGCTTTGGTGGCAGCTACACAGGGATGGGGAGCGTGGTGTTCTGTCCCCGGGTCCTCTGCTGCCTTGGGCTCCATGATGGTGAGGGGGATGTAGAAGGGCAGAGGCAGCCAGGGCAGGAGGGTGGGTGAGGACCCAATTATGCTCCTAAGCAGGGGGACCCAATAGAAGAACTAAAACATGGACACAGGGGCCCCAGTTAATAATAGTGAGGAGGGTGTGGGCAGGGAGGAGATAGAAAAGAAGGAAATTCCAGACCCTAAAAAGAACAGGCCAAAACTCCTCACGGGTCTTCTGGCTCTGGGCCCCTTCTCTTCTGAGAAGTCTGTTTTTGTTCCCTTTGGATCAATCTGCTGCTCGCTTGCTGTCTCTGTGTCCTGTTCTTCCATTCTTTGCTGAGCGGAGACCAGGAGCTCAGCACCCCTAGGCGGTAATGGTCTGACCCATGTCCAAGACACACACAGATTCCTTGACATAGATGTGTCTTTGTCTCTAAGGGTTGCCTTGTGTGTTTCTTGAGATCTGTGCTTTGTGGTTATGGTAGTAATAAACAGAAGAGAATTTTAGTCCTGACGCTGCCTCTTCCTGGCTCCATGGTGGGAGGGAAATCAATTGATGCTTTTGATCTTTCATTGACTTACCTGGGGTAGAAATAGTGCTTAACTCAAGGTGATTCTGAAGTTAACACATATGCAAACACTTGGAAACTGAAGCCTATGTAAAAGGGGGAGGTACTTTTAATGTTTTGTCCATTTGCTGCCACGCTCTGGTACCTGATCCAGTTGGCTTTGTTTGAGGAAAGAATAGGCCCAACAATTAAAGGTGTGGTAAAGAACAGCTGTTGCTGCTGATGGTGACCCCAGATGTGTTTGCCTCACTGTCCTCGTCCCACTTCTGTGTGCAGAGCTGAAGCCCAGCCCCTCAGAGAGACGGAAGGAGGAAGAGAGAGGGAGGAGGGAGGAGGGGAAGAAGGAGAAGAGAAGGAGGGAGGGAGAAAAGAAGAGGGGGGAGGGAGAGGGAGGAGAAGGGAGGGAAGAGAGGAAGGATGGAAGGAGGGAAGAGAAAAGAGGAGAGGAAGAGGGAAGGGAGAGCGGAGGGAGTGAGAGGGATTAGAGGTCATGTTTTCTTCTCACGAGTCACACTACTCGGTCTCTTTAAAGGATTTGTGTGTTTTGTTTTCATGGTGTTTGGGCAAGTACTGGGCTAGGTCCCTGTCCCCTCAGATTGTCTTCTTCTGCTTCCTTATAACTCTCACAAAGCAAAGACAGTGCTGAGAACAACCAGCACCCCAGTTGAGCTAGCTTTGCTGCTGAAGATTTCCACGAAGGGGTCTGACCCATCAGAATTCTACTGGTGTCCCTGGTGGGCTGGGTGGAGAAGGTGAGCCTGTGCACACCACTGGACCAAAGGGCTTGCCGGACATCCCCCTGCTACTTTCCCACTGAATTTGATCAAACTGAATTCTATCCCCCAGGCATGAATTTGGCAATGTGAGCTGGAAGAGTCAGAAACATCCATTCTCTTTGGCTCAGGAATTTTACTTGGAGAATTTATTCTAAGGAAACAATCCAAAATATGGAAAGAAACCTGTCACCCCAAATTCTCGCACTTGTTGACTTGGATTATGAAACAAGACTGTCAGGTGTGTGCCTCTGTGGGATGTGGGGCAGCCCTGAGCGAGACTGTGAGAGGTGACATGGAACCTTGGCAGTGCTCATGATGTAGTGGAAAATGTGCAGACGTCAGTGCATGCTGGCTGCCCCTGTGGGGAACATGTCTGAGGGGACGAGGAAGAGCGCTGTGATCATGCTCCTATCGTGTTGGGGACATGAGCATGTAGATGGTTTCCAAGAACCTTTTCTCCTTCAATTGGTGAATAATACTTTTACCAGAAAAAGTTTTTAGAAGATCTACATTTCTCATTCTTCCCCTTGTTCCCACTTTTTTCTGTCTAATGCATGATCTAGACCTGCTCAAAATTTGTGAAATCAATACTTAAAACAATAAGGGGTGATTGAAGAGGGATCTTTTACAACCAATGTGATAGTAAAAGCAAATGTGACGACTCCATTCTCTAAAATAACCAAGTCGAAGAGTCATGACTGGGGCAAGATGTTCTTTTTCCTTTTGCTATAGAAACCTTTAAGAACACAGAACTACCTAATGGGGCATTGTTTCTATAACTAGGGTAACGGGGCTCTGTTTCTGTAACTGGGATGACTGGGCTAACTGGGATTGGTTAGGCTTCCCGCTGCTTGACTGCACCGTCCTGCTTCTGTAACCTGGCTGGCTTGCATTGGCCAGACCCCTGAACATCCCTTTTGTGGTTTTCAGGCTTATAAGGAGTGCCCTTGCAATTGTTTGGGGCTGATCAGGGGAACAGCTTTATGTTCTGGTCAGTCCCCACTGGTATGCTTCAATAAAGGCTTGATTCGATTATACATGAGTGGTCTGGAAGTCAGTTTATGAAACCCCAGGATGAAGCTTTAACACCTACATGTAAAAGTTCTAAAAGATACAAAAAGAAAAGAATTGCGGAGGTGTGTAGGTCACGCTAGCATTACTTTGTGGTTTCTGAATGTTCTGTTTTACTTCTAGCTTTGGAAAAACACATGATTCTAAGAACATGAGCAGCCTGGACAGGAGCGGCTGACAGCTGTGCAACAGGCAGATCCATCTGGTCCTTAGTCTGCTGGGGTGGAAAGGCACTGGGCAGGGAACCCTGAGACATCCTCAGTGTGACTCACAGCTGTGCACTCTGAACAGTGTCCTAACATGAGGACCATTTCACCTCTAATTGTCCTTTTTAGTTCTGAAATTGACCGTTCGTTCATTTAACAAATTTTTATTGTGAACCCATTACATTTCAGGCATTTTTACTTGTGGAATAAAAACAAAGCAAAATGAAGTCAAAACAGGACACAGTTCCTGATTTGAAAACAAGCTTTGAATGCTTTTTAGTGATGGGATCTAGGATCAGGGTAAGGTAGGAAGGCTTTGTTTTGAATCTACTTTTACAAGTGGGCACATGACATTATCTCTGTATCTGCATTCTTCTGAGACATCCAAAAGGAGCATCACCACCCTGTTCATCAGTGCTGTACTATGCCCATTAAATTAAAAATCAGAGAAGTTTAGTGTCTACCTATGAGAACTCATGTTGCATGTATTTAAATAAGATGATGAATATTTAAAAATTGGTAGGTATGAGGACGTTTTCAGAGGAGAAATACCCAGTATTTCAAATTTGGATCCTTTATTTTATCTTGATCTGTATCCTTTTCTTGTCACCATTGTTTATATTGTCATTCCCCAAATGAACAGAATGTATTTCTAATCCTCTCAGGTTCCTTTATACACAGGTTATCAATTGATCCTGGTCATAAGACTTCCTCAGCTTTCCCACTAAAAGTGCAGCTTTCCTGGAAAATCCTTCAGTCCTAGGCTGAGACAGGTGATGACCTAAGTGCACATTTTAGTTTGATGAAGCCAAACCAAGCCACCTCTGGGCACTGCCAACATTCCTTCTGTCTTATTTTTTATTGTTCTTCTCAGCTCAGCTCATCCCCAGCCTTGCATCCAACTTCTACACAAACTTTGAGAAGCACATTCGGTACTGTGCCACCACCAACAAGGTTTGAAGATTGTGTTAGCCGTGATAACACCATCACCACTACAGCTAGCCTTGATGGGAACATCTGTGGGCTTCAGCTGGGTTTCCATGCATAATCTTCACTCTTGTTTAAGTAGATTCCACGGTATAGAAGTTGAGGCCTGGGGAGAGTATGTGAGTTTTCTGAAGTTTTCTAGGAAACAAGTGGCCATGCTGGTAGCTGGGATTGATGCCAGATTCTGTAACGTGAAAGGCACGCTTCTGACCATAATAGTGTGTGGTGCACACTGCCCCCTGTACTAGGTCACACACATACCATCTTTGAACCTAGTGTTTTGGCCATTTAGCACTTCACGTTGCATGGAGAACTTAGTACACCTGGCTTGCATCCACTCCAGATGGGGGTGGGAGGTCCTTGGTTACAGGAGCTGTGTCCACTTCACCCTTAAGACACCAGAACATGTATGAGACGTGGGAATACATGTTGCACGGGAGAATGGACAAAGGGAGATTTTTAAGCTGAGTCTTGAAGCAAGCGCGTTTTAGATGAAGTTATCTTTCAGGTGGGGAACCCAAGCTAGGAATGAAACCAGTTCAAAGGCACCTTTGTCGGGTCCTCTGCACACTGTGCTGGGGATACTGAAGACAGGAGGCGATTGTAGGAGGTGTGGGGGCTCCAGGTCACCCGCCTTCCTTACTGGGGCGCGCACAGGGGAGGCGCAGGGGGTGAGGACGCGCTCTTGGTCTGGGGGGGGGTGGATAACCTAGCGCTGCTCAGGGCGGTTTTCTGCTGAGGCTCCTGCACAGCCCTCGCTGCCCCCAGCAGCCTTTGCACAGGTCTGGGCAGGCGCGGTCTCCTAGCTGAAGCGGAGGGCTGGCGGAGCTTGATTCCTAAGAGACCTCTCTGGCTGCCGTCCCCTCGGCAGGAGACCCAGCCAGGCCTGCAGGCAGACCCTCCGCTGGTCCGGCACCCAGCCGGGCTGGGCGGTGCCACCAGCCTTCCCATGCGGGGAGCCCGGCGAGCCCCGCTCAGACTTCAGCGCCGCGCGCTCGGGGACCTCCAGCCGCCCGCGGCGGTGACCCGGACCCTCCCCATCCGCTGCCGTGCGGCTGGTCTCTCCGGTCACACAGGCGGCGGGGACAGGATTGTCCCGTAAGGCCACGGTGGAACTCGCTTCCTCCGAAGGCGTCAACGACCCGGGAGCTGCGACGCGCCTGGCCGCGCCCAGGGCCCTGCTGTCCCGGAGCTGGCCCAGGGCGGCTCTCTGCCGCCACCTGGCGCGCGCCGGGCGAAGAGCCCGCTCCCGGGCAAGTTGTCCCCTGGGTGTAGGAAAGGTTGGCCGCCTGTGGCTGCTTTTCCCTCCTTTTGTAGTGTGGCCGCGTGTTGATGTTTTGGCAAATGACTTTTGATGCCCTACTGCGTCCATAAACAGAAGGAAGTTGAGGCGCATCTCAGAAAGTCTATGCACAAGCGCTTCTTGGAATCAGCCTCAGACGGTTCAGTGGGGGCTGGGTCTGGACAGTCTCGCCTGCGGTTCCTGTCATGTGGAGTCTCAGAAAATGGCTCTTTTACATAGTAAAAGGTTGAGGTTGCAAATAAGGAAGTCTGAAGGTTCCAAGGCATTTTTGATCTGCGACCTTCAGTTTAGATACCCAGGAGGCTGCTCTGTTCACAGACAGGGAAGAGCCCCTGGCGTCTCCACTTCTGTCTGGCTGCAATGTCCTTGAGTCCCTGGAGGTGTCTGTCTTTGACTTCTGAGCCTCCAAGGAAAGGGTTTGTCTCCATGTCATTACCATAAGGGTTGGTGCCACATAGTCATACTGATTTTCAAAGCACCCCTTAAACATGTTACAAATATGTTGTAACTTAATAAAAACAAGAAAACACTGTAGAAATCCCTGTTTTGAATTCATTTTTTTCCAAAAAGCCCTTTAAAATGGTACAATTGTATTACTAGTATAATTATCTATTTTCTGTGTAAGCTTAAATTTATGGAAGCTTTCAAAGAAGTAATGTTGGGACATTTAAACTCATTTTCCCATGTTGACTAAGCTCAGGGAGATGTGGCTATTATTCTATACAGTGTGGAGCTTTAGGTGTGGCTTTGAAACCTGGGGAACAAGAGTCCCTAATGGGTTTGATCTTCTGATGCTAACAAAACCTTGGTGAACTTGTTTTTCTGGGGGTGGGTACCGGAAATAGAACTCAGGGGCACTTAACTACTGAGCCACATCCCCAGCCGTATTTTATATTTTATTTTATTTTTTTTAAATATCTATTTTTTAGTTCTAGTTGGACACAATACCTTTATTTTATTTATTTATTTTTATGTAGCTTGAGGATCAAACCCAGGCCTTACACATACTAGACGAGCACTCTACCACTGAGCCACAACCCCAGCCCCTTATTTTATATTTTATTTAGAGATAGAGTTTCACTGAATTGCTTAGCACCACACCAAGTTGCTGAGGCTAGCTTTGAACTCACAATCTTCCTGCCTCAGCCTCCTGAGCTGCTGGGATTACAGGCCTGCACCACCACCCCTAGTTCTCATTGAACTGTATTGAAACAAATGGCTAATGTGTTACTTGAAAAAGGGAAAGAAAGTTTCTGATATTATTAAATCTTGATGTTAAAGAAAATTTTAAATTACATGTAAATGCCTTCAGAAAAGTTAATCTTAAAATAATAGTCTTTGGGCTGGGGATGTGGCTCAAGCGGTAGCGTGCTCGCCTGGCATGCGTGCGGCCCGGGTTCGATCCTCAGCACCACATACAAACAAAGATGTTGTGTCTGCAGAAAACTAAAAAAAAAATATTTAAAAAAAAATGTTGTGTCTGCTGAGAACTAAAATATAAATATAACGAAAAAAATAATAGACTTTGCAGATTATAACAGGGCCGACTCCAATCAGTGTCAAGAATTCAGCAGATTTTGCTAATTACTATATGAATGACTGACAACAGAAACAATATTCAATTTTTCATGTCAGGAGAAATCTTATCCTATAATTTCTCTTCCTACAGACATATTCTTATTATATACAACGAGAACATTGTTATAAAAACAATAGTTCTTGGGGCTGGGGATGTGGCTCAAGCGGTAGCTCGCTCATCTGGCATGCGTTGGGCCCAGGTTCGATCCTCAGCACCACATACAAACAAAGATGATGTGTCCGCCGAGAACTGAAAAATAAATATTAAAAAAACAATAGTTCTTAGATTCTAAGTACATTTAAAGATTTAAATTTTAGAAACTGATTCAATACACTTGAAAGACAGAAATACACATGAATTTATTTGGAATTTCTTTTCACATAAAATGTATTCATCTGTGCATGGGATTTTAGTGCATTGGCTTCATCTGTAGTGGCCCTGAGAATGGCCCCAAATGCCCGGTGATGATGGTGACGGAGGTGCACTGGCCACATGGCAGCCTTTGCCAGTCTGCAGTCTTCTCTGAGTGCACCGCATCCCTGGGTGCTGCTGTTGCTCCCATCTCCTGATGCAGATTGAGTCTTGGTATGCAGTCACTCGGATGGTCACAGAGCCCCGAAGCCATGGAGGTGCATCCAGACCAAGGGCTCCCTGGCTCTGAAGCTGTGCTGTGCATCTTTCTGTGACTTTTCTTCTTGCCATTAACCCAAGCAGCTGATGATGGAGCCAGTCACTGGTTGGGTCCTAAGTGGTTTTTGTTTTGTTTCATGAGCACATTGGTAACGTACACTAACTCACTAATGAGGGAGAACTATCGGCAAAGGATGCTGTCAACTACTGACGACAGATTACAATGAAAATGTCGATTATGATGGAGGAATGATCCATTGTAATGATGCTGCTTAATCCATAATAAAGACCCTTCATCAGTAGTGGGACAGGTGGACACCATGTGTCCTGATGGCATAGTCTGAGAAGACAGGGTCACCAGCAGTGTTAGCTTGCAGGAAATCATGAGGAAACAGCCAGAGAAAGCTCAATCCAACAAGAGGCTGCAAAAACAAGTGGCTAGAGTCATCTTCAAGTGTGTCCTTTCACGGAGGACAAATAACAGTGAGGGAGCTGGCAGATCTCATCATGAGGCAAAGGCATGACCGCAGAATCCAAATGACAAGTAACATTCACACTTCAGAAAATCAGTCCCTGCCAGGTGTGGTGGCACACACCTGTAATCCCAGTGGCTTGGGAGGCTGAGGCAGGAAGATTGGGAGTTCAAAGCCAGCCTCAGCAATTTAGTGAGGTCCCAAGCAATTAATGAGATTCTGTCTCTAAATAAAAGTAAAAAGGACTGGGGATGTGACTCAGTGGTAGAGCACCCCTGGGTTCAATCCTCGGTACCAAAAAAAAAAAAAAATCAGTCCTGAGGAACACAAACTCTCAAATGTTGCTGAAACAGTAGCAAAGAGAAAAGGGGCTGCAGGAGGTTCCAGGCTCAATTTGTTGTTTGTGTGTTTTAACAAACTCCTTGGAGTCCCAGAAAAATTTTTTTTTGTGATACTGGGGATTGAACCCAGGCTGTTTCACATGCTAGGCAAGCACTTTGCCGGCAACCTACAACTCTAGTCCATTTAGATTATTATTATTTATTTTTACTATGAGACAGGGTGTTACTAAGGTGCCCAGGCTGGCTTTGAACTTGATTGAGATCCTTGTACACAAGCCTCCAGAGTCACTGGGATTACAGATGAACACACCATGTTGGCCATAATATTTTTTAATTAAACAAAAGAGAGTTTTTTCCTAGAGGTGGTCAACCTGATATACTTTCTTTGAATGCAAAGTTCTGGTTTTTTATTCATTTCACTAAGTGCCAATCTTTGAAAACTGTGTGACTCCACTTTCATTTGATTTTCTTTTTTCTTTGTGATTAGTATTCACAGTTCAGTGAGCAGGTGGTAATGAAGCTGGTCACAGGTTGGATCCTCAGTGGTTATTTTTCATAACTGCATAATGATACAGCATAGAACTCCATCTGAAAGAACAAAGATCTGATATGTTGGGCCCACATATCCTCAGGCAAAAATCTGCTTCCTAGATTCAATGGCCTTCAGTCCCCATGATACTTCTGGGTCTCTGTGGTCCTACTCTGAGACCCCTGCTCTGTTCTGAGGCCTGCAGCAAAGCAAGTGAACTGAACAACAGATTCAGGTTTTGCCGATCTTCCAAACATTTGTTAAATTGTGTTAAAATTTGTTATATAGAGCATTTGGTTGTTTGTGTGATTTATTCTTTAAATTATTGTGTTAAAATAGTTTAAAGATATAGAATAGGCAAACAAAAGGTTTTCGTGAAATGCTGGGACACATGTGAACCCTAAATCACCAGGAGATTAAGTGGTAGAATTCTCTCTCCCCCTGCTCAGCAAGGCTGGCTTCTCCTGTTTCCTCCTGCACTAAAGACCAGGTGAACTGGGGCTGGGAAGCACAGGATTGTGGAGACCTGCAGGGCCTCCGCCCTCCCGTATGCTGGACACCTCACCTCAGGGCCGCCCCATGCTGGACCCGACTTGCTGCTGTCTCGAAACAGGTCCTCAGACCTCCTGAGCTTCCCATCATGATCCTAAGGGAACTGGTCCCAGGAATGCCTTTCAGTTCCCTTGCTGCTTCCAGGTCTAAACTCAGAAGGTGTGACCTACTTCCTTTCTTTACCTAGCAGGAAAAGGAAGCAGGAGACTCTTCCTCATCAGAATTTTGGATTATAAATCTGCACTTTCGGGCTGGGGATGTGGCTCAAGCGGTAGCACGCTCGCCTGGCATGCGTGCGGCCCGGGTTCGATCCTCAGCACCACATACAAAGATGTTGTGTCCGCCAGTAACTAAAAAATAAATAAATATTTTAAAAATTCTCTCTCTCTCTTTAAAAAAAATAAACAAATAAATAAATCTGCACTTTCTTCTAAGGCAGATCATATTAAAATGAATTGTGATAAGTTGAGAATTAGGTTTACTGGGTTTATATAAGCAGTCAGCAGCGGAAGAGAGGTAGGGAGCGCAGTTGTCATTGGTAAAACATCATCTACAAGGTCAATTCCCTGTTTGACATCTTAAAAATGGAGTTGAAACTGAACAGAAGTTTTCATACCTATGAAGCTGCCTAATGCAGATTAATATTTTGTTTCACCCCACAATCCTAGTAAGTAGAAAATTTTGTTAGTCTTATAAACTATAGATGATGGACTTAACTACATTAGCTTTGTTCAAATTTATATTGATTTCATAGACCTAAATAATTTTAATTCCATAAACTTGGTTTTCTAAGTGGGTATACTTAATTTATTTTTTTTCCTTCAAGTGTTGTTATTTTGAATTTAAAATCTGGTTGTCCCTAAGGCAATGAAAACAATATTCTTATTTTTAAAAAGTCCTTCTTCTTATAAGGAAATTGCATGAACACTGAGACTAGACTAGAAATCTGATAACAAAATTCAATATACACTTACTTTCAATATAGATGACTTTTTCATTAACTAAGAAAATTATTTTAGCTTTTGCTTTCAAGTAACTTTGGAACAAATAACTTGTTAAATTTAATAGAGGGGAAACAGTTTCACTGACAATTTTTTGGTCGCTCAGTTTTATAGGGACAGAAAATAAGAGAGAAGGGGTGCAGGTGCAGGAGGAAGCGGGACCAGAGGGGACCCGTTCACCCTCAGCACCCTGGTGGAGGGGGTCACGGTTCCCTTTTGCTGGAGGAGGAGGAGGCCAGAGCCAGCACCTGCTGACCTGTAGGTGGCTTCAACTCAGGCCCGCCGGCTGCGAAACTCGGCACCTGCTCTTCACCACCTGCATGACGAAACACACATGTGTGTAAATGTTGTTTATCTGCATTTCTCTGAGAGCAGAGGTAGGATGTGCCTTGATACCTGCTCCGCTGTGTCCGCACGAGGCCTGAGTCCTGAGTGAGTGCTCAGAAGCAGGCACTGAACACAGAACCAATGCAACAATGAACTAGAAATTATCATTAAACCTCACTTCACTTACGATATTTTTAAAAATCTATTTTTAGGCCATGAAAAAGGATGGTTGTAGAAATGTGGTGTTAAGTTCAAGACTGATTTTATTGAATCCATTGAATGGAGTATGCGACTAGCAATTAAAATCACTATCTTCCTTGTAGATCCTTCAAGAGTTGAAATAGCAAAGCTTGTTACAACATCTCTAGTTCAAAGGTTGACAAGGAAGACGTCTGGAATCTCATTAAGTGGGCTCCTAATACAGATATTTGCAATGGAGTGTCTGCCTCAAATAGAGCAATAATTGACAGGGTCCTAATTAGGTTTACATTACCCTAAGAACCAAGTCTGTCTTAGTGAACACAACCAGCAACTGCAGAAGGCCACTCACAATCCCGCGGTGTGTGCTTTAACATGGTTGCACGTCGCCAATGCCTTATAGTCTGAAGGGTACTTCTGATACAAAGGTTATGGAGCTCTCTTTTGATCAAGCACTTCCCATCTTTCACATGTTCTAGACTCATCCAGTTTATGTAATTGGCTGGGGAATTGGAGTCTCAATGAAAAGTATGTCTATTTTGCAGTTGGCTACTTCTAAGGGGAAAAGTCCAAATAAACTGATTAACTATATGCAAGACTAAAATAGTCCTTCTGGACCCGTTTACTGGTTTATTAGGTGCAAAATAAGCTTATAAGTGCTTACTTTTAAATTCCTTATTGATTTTTAGCTCCTGGACCACTGTCTAAAACTTCTGAAATTGACAATTCTGTCTTTTCTGAGACTGTTAGTTTCTATTTCATGCTTAATCAGTAGAAAAGCAAAGAATACTGAATTTTAAATATCACATCCTTGCAATACTTACCATTTAGTGTGTTCATTTGACTTAGCTTATAAAGGCTGTACTATTTCAAACAAACATACAGAGAAAACTGAGGAATTCTGTGAAAACTGGATATATGTATTTATGTCATCTTTTTGAATATTGTTCGAAATACTGAATTTACAGCCTAATTATGTTCCTTCCTGCTAAATTGTGTAACCACTACCATCCACTTTTAAGAATTTCTGTTAGAGCTTTGGAAACTTAGAGCAGTTGCCTTTGATCTCAAATGGTTCATCTTTCTGTTTGGCTTTTGTTTTCACAAGTTTGTCATGTTTACCTGATCCTTTTCCTATATAAGTATAAAAATAATTCATCAATGCTGTTAAGTGCTTTTGATCCTAATGAAGGGGAGTCTATCTCCCTAGTAAGTTGGGGAATTGGTTTGCTTCTCATGGAGGGCATGACACACTTTTAAAAAGTTGTAATGCTCTTAAACATTACTTTTCTCCAACATTTTGCCCAATTTCATGTACATGTGACACATTCTATTAGGATCATGTTTAGGTAGGGTATGGTTGGAAACTTTCCTGCGAGCAAATCATATTATTTTCTCTTCCATGCGTATCTGAAGGTGGTGTGGAACTTTCCAGTTCTAACGTCCTCCTTTTCTTTCTTCACTCATCAGTTATTGGTGGAGCCTTTTATACCAGGTTCTGTGCAAGATCAAAGAATCAGAGACATTTAAAAATATCCCTTTGGTCCAGGTTCTCGAAGAATACTGAAGCTGGCAACCACAAGCAGACACAGTGCAGGTATTAAGAACTATAATGGGAGGCCTGGGCAGTGCCATGGTGTCCAATAGTGACCAGTCAGCTCGGTGCAGCTAGAGGACCTCAGAAAGGTGAGAACCCAGGCTTTGCTCTGGCATTTGGGGAGACTGAGAGTGAACATCTGAATGTTCAGACATCTTCATCGGGGTACTCTGGGCCACAGAAGCCCAGCCATGCCAGGAAGATTGGGTCCAGCTGTCTCCATTTCCAGCACTGTTAATGGGTCACCCTGGGTAGGCCACTTAGCATGTGATCAGATGTGTGGCTAACTGGACTTCTTGGGGCATTCTGTAAGATGGTCTGTGAGAAAACACTGTATGGTCTTTCAGTCCACCTGAAATGTAGTGAAAATCCAGTCTGGACTTGAGATGGTGAGACACAGACTCCAGCTCCTGGGCATAGGAGGAAGGTTGGTGATCTGCAGAGGTAGTGGCTGGAGGCACAATGTATCTCAGGAGGTGTTGGTAGCCTGGATGCTCTCTCAGACCCTGGGGTCTCCGCAAAGCTCCCTGGGCTTGGCTAAGACCCAGGATGTCTATTTTCAAAAGGTCTACAATGCTTTGGGGATGGCGACTTAGTGAGGCCCAGCTACAGGTGGCCCTGTCCTCCTGCCTCATGCAAGACCATAGTAGCTACAGTGAGTAAACTCCACAAGTGAATCCAGAGCCAGTCGTCACTGTGATAGTATGTTAAAGTGGCTCTATTTTTTGCACTTTTAAACAGCATAATACAATGCACACATGTTAGAACAGATTGAAAAAGGGACAGCTTCACCCCCTCCCTTCCTCTACTCTACCTTCTGCTGTTTCCCTTCACAGCCATCTGCCTGGAAGCACATTGCATGTACTCTCTCTGTGACTGAGCCCTGTGGGGACAGCTGTGCCCTGAACCTGGGTTGGTTCAAGGATGGCTTAGCAGGGACTGAGGGTGGAGGAAACCGTTGGCACCCTATGCCGCATCAGAAACTTGGTACACTGGAGCTGTGAGTCTTCCTGGCATATTTCTCCAGATTGACATTTTATGGTGTGATACAAGCAGGGTCCTTTTCTTATGTTTATTAGATTTTCAAAAACATCTCCTTTTTCATAAGTTGAATACCATGCTAGTTTAGTTGACTTGCTAAATATTTCTGTGGTCATGGGTTTTTCCTGCAAAGATATGCCTAGTGTTGTATTCCTACATTACATTTCACTGTTTTTAGTTGAGACAAGCATATGATGAATAATAATTTAAAACAATGGTCAATGCAATCCAAAAATAACTATTTTGTCTAAGATTTAAGAAGATTGAGTGGGAAATAAGTTGATGCCAGTGATTTTATTTTTCCCTTTTCTCTTGTTATATCCACAATTTTTGAATTCTAAACCTTGTCTCGGGAATTTGTTTGGTGCCTGAAGTCCCAATTCATCTGTTGCTCTGGGACTCTGTGACCTTTTCTCTCAGTTCTTAGGAGGTAATGTGCCCTTTACAACCACTTTTACTTTGTTATATTTTCTTTCTCTTTCCCTGGTGACTTCATTTTTAAGGTCTTATTTGTAGTTTTGTCTTTATTGATCTTTCTCTTCCTTATTGATCTTGTCTTTCATTAACTGTGATGTATTTGGGGATGATAAAGATAATTGAGTGTTGAAAACCAAGTCATTGATTTCTCCCTGGAAGACAGGAGAACAAGAGCAGGAGGTCTGACTGGATTTCAACCCCAGACCCTGGATGTCCAGGAGGGTGGGATTTAAGAGCCTCTGCAAATGCAAGTAGATTCCCAGGTGAGCTGCGAATGCTAGTAAGAGGCAGATGGCCTCCTGCAGGCTGGGCTTGCACTGTGGCCCCCACCCCATCCTGGCCCTGGCTGGACTCTTGGGTGCAAGTGGCAGGTTTGTTGATGAACTGGTCTTTCCCCTGCGTTCCCTTATCTGCTGTAGAGAGGAGTTTGTGATCTGATTATGTTCTTTTAACCTTAATTTTTTTGTTGTTTTTAGTTGTAGATGGACACAATACCTTTATTTAATTTATTTATTTTCACTTGGTGCTGAGGATTGAACCAGTGCCTCCACATACTAGGCCACAACCACAGCCCTAACCTTACAATTTTAATGACAAAACAAACTTGCAGTTAAGATATAATGCTTTTTAATTTTTTTAAGTTGAAGATGAACACAAAACCTTTCTTTAAATTTATTTATTTTTTATGTGGTGCTCAGGATTGAACCCAGTGCCTCACACATGCTAGACAAGTGCTCTACTACTGAGCTGCAACCCCAGCCCAAGATATAATGCTTTTTAAAATAGACAATACTGGAGCTGAGGTTGTGGTTCAGTGGTAGCACACTTGCCTGTGTGAGGCACTGGATTTGATTCTCAGCACCACATATAAATAAATAAAATGAAGGTCTATCAACAACTAAAAAAATCTTTAAAAAAATAGACTATATTTGTTTTTATCTACTTAAATTACTTGATTTAGGAACTAAATAATTTCTTGTAACTGACAATGTGAAGAGACATACCCAAAGAGATTCCTATAAGGATGTGCACTGCAACATTCTTTGTAGGAAGGAAAGGTTGGGAGTCACTTAAATGTTCATCCATAATTCAAACAAGAATGCCCTGCAAGTACTAAAATCAAAGTGCCGTGCTGCCAAAGAAGACCTCTGACATGTATTCAGTGGACACAGAAAGACGTGGCAGAGCGGTTAGTGCAATCGTGCTATGGCTATGCTCACAGGGAAACAAGGGCATGTGTACAGGGTCTCGCTTCTGTGTCTGAGGCAGGTAGCTCAGGGGTGGGCTGGGGTTCCGGGCGCTTTCTAGGTATGTGAGTTCTCACTGGGGGCAAGCATCATGTGGCTGTTAACAAAAGTATAATGGAGATTTCCTTGCTATATTTTGATTACTATTTTAAGTCTTCAGAAAGAGTCTAATAGTTCTTCCCTTTTCCTTCTGTTCCTTTTCCTTTCCCTTCCATTCAACAACTTGAATAAGCAATCAGGTGGGGCTGAGCGAGGTAGCTATTGCACGGAGGTGGGGCCTGGTGTGGAGCCCAGGGGGACAGAGCAGGACTGTGCATGGGTGTGCCAAGCAGGAGGGCTTGAAGCCCGGGAGGTGTGAGGAGGGCAACCTTGTGGGAGTCAGCCCACTTCACAGCCCCTACAGAAGAGGGGGCGACCCCAGGGAGTGAGGCCGTGGTCGGTGAGGAAGTGTCCAGGCACCCGTGGCCAGCAAGGAGAGAGCTAGTGCTGGTGGCCTGGGGAGCCACTGACACATGGGAGCAACAGGATGGGTGCGAGAAATCAACTACACCAAGGGGATAGGCCAATGATCATGTGTGTTAAGTTTTGTGGGAACCTAGCTTCTCAGTGTCTGAAAGGGCAGCACAGATATAGACAGGGAATGTGAAGAGTGAGTCCTCAGTGCTGGACAGATGCTGGATGCCATAGTGTGATTCATGGATCTCAGTACACAGAGAGATATAGAAATTAATTTATATTGCAAATACTGTACCTCTGTATCCAGATGTAGTTGTTTAGATATCTGTGTGGATAGATTATATGACATATTAAAGCACACATGCATACATGTATACATATGTGTACATAGAGTTCCTTAGCTCTGTCTGCTGTTGAGGTGTTTTATGCACATACATTCCTATTGAAGCACATGCATGAATATATACATGTGTGTATATAGTTGCCTGCGAGTCTCCCAGCTCTGTTCACTGAAAGGTGTTATATGCATATGCAGACCTATTAATACACATGCATACATGTGTATGTCCGTGTGCAATAGAGTTCCTGAGCTCTTTTCGCTGAGAAGGTTTGTGAAAAACAACACCCACCTCAATGAGCTCACCTAGCTCCAAATCTTGGCTTCTACATATCATTCTCTAGTAACAAGAATCAGGGCTTCTTAGAAGAAGAGCTGGTTCTGGAACTGGGGTAAGAAAAGTAGAAGAGCTGAGACCCTTTTGTTGTGTCAGTGGTGGCGATGGCAACGGCCAGGGACAGGCTCAGCAGCCCTCACCATCTGTGAGGAGCCAGTCCACCCCACAGTAAGCTGCAGCCTCAAACCTCAGAGTGGCTCACAGGGAAGACAGAACACAGCTAGCTTGCACGTGTTCGGAGACTCTGAGTCCAGTGGGGCACCTGGGGAGGAAGATTTGTGGCAAATATCAAAGACTTTTACCATGATTCGCAGTTCCACTCCTGTCCACAGACGCACGATGCCTACTAATGTGGGAACTGCATGCAAAAAGGTGTTATTCAGTCTTAAAAAAAGAAAGAAATACTCCCCATAGCTGAAACTCCAGGAGATAGTGTGAAGAGAGACTAGCCGATCACAAAGGAGAAACACTGCTCTGATTCTCCTTATAAGAGGTGCCTACAGTTGTCCACGTTGTAGAAACGGCAGGTAGAATGGTGGGTGCTCAGGACGGGGGGCTCGGGGCAATGAGTTGTTATTTAGTGAGTCTAGAGTTTCAGTTCCTAAAGGTCAAAAGAGTTTAGGAGATTGGTGCACAACAGTGAACACACCTAACACTAGTGAACTCTTTACCCCAAAGTTGTTGAGATGGTGGATGTTGTGTTGTGTATATCTCACCACAACTTAGGAAGTATTTTCAAAGATGAAAATACATTTGCCAATTTGTTCAACAGACACTGGAGTGTCCACGAAGGGCCCGCTGCTCTTCCAGCTTCCAGGGACACAGGACAAACCGTCAGGGAGCTGACACTCAAATGAGCAGATACACTATATTAACTGGGGAAGTGAACTTGGAAGAGAAGCAAAGCACGGTCAGAGCTCTCAGAGCTGCTGGAGTCCGGGGAGGTCTGGGAGGGCCCACCTCCAGGGTGGTGTTGAGCAGAGGCCTAAAGGTACGGGGTGAGCGGCCACACAGGGGAACAGCAGGGTTGGGTGGGGCCTGGGGCTGTATCTCAGGAGCAGCCCGGAGGCCCCTCAGTCTGGGACCCAGGGCTGGAGGCCAGGGCTGTCAGCAGAGCCATGCCCAGGAGAGGGGTTGCTGGCCTGGGCTTGGTGGTAGCAGCACAGTGAGCAGGAAGGGCATCCTCTCCCGGCAAGGGACAGGGTGTGCCAATGGGTAGGTGAGCTTGAAAGAGAACCACCCCAAGGCAGAGCTGCCCTCGGGGATGTCTGTCACACGTGGGACAGGGACAGTTTGTTGCTGCCAGGTAGTGGGCAGAGGCCAAGGCACTGCTGAAGGCACCACCAGGCTCAGGACCTTGCCCGCAGCAGGGAAGAGCCCTGCCTGGGTGTCAGGGTTCGAGGAGAGGTAGTAAATCGTTCCACCTGCACAATTCAGAGCATCAGCAGCAGAAGGCCACGGAATGGTCATCCATCTGAGGTCAGGTCCCAGACTGAGAGGCAAAGGAGGATCATGACAGCTGCCTTTTGTTAACACCTGCTCTGCCTCAGCAACTAAGCCCAGGGATGGGATGCTCCTTCTAATTGTCACAAGGAAGCCACGTGGCCTATTCTGACACAAGATGGAAACACGGATGGTAGGAGCACTTGTGGTCCACAGAGCAAGTTGGGCTTCCAAAGTCTCTAAAGTCTGTTACTCTGAAGCTCAGCGCCTTAACAGTGCAGTGTACACGCTTCAGAGTCGTGTTTCCCAGGATGTCAAGCGACAGAGGCGTGTAAGCACAGGTATGTATCTATGTGAACAGACATGTGTGCACATACCTGTACATAGATAGACATTTGGTTTTCAAGCACAAGTCTAGCAACATGAACAAACAACCTGCACTCGATTGCCACAGCCAGGAGGTCAGATAACACTTTCTCTGCCTGGAATATGAGGGAACCTTCTCCCTCCACATCTGGAGCTCTGTACCTGGTTTTCCTCCTTAGGGGGCCGGCAGTGTCTATGTTCTACTGGTCTCCTGGTTACCTCCTAAGTCACTGAAACCCACAGCCACTTCATCACTTTTAGATTTGCAAGAGATACTATTCAGAGAAAACTCAAGCTGATAGTGCAGGGGCCCAGACGCCTGGCCCATGTGTGCCTGCGTGGATGCTGCTTGCCACTGGGAAGTGGACTGGTATCATGTTTGGCAGCCAGGGGAGCAGCAAGGCTGACCTTAGACAGACACCAGAGGCTAGTCTGCCATGTGTGAGGGGCTCTCAGCCTCAACCTGGAACACAGAAGGCCAGGGACCCTTCTGCATGCAGTGACAGGAGGCAGCATTTCTGCCTTCCACATCTGCACTTCTTCCCAGGACTTTTAAACTTTTGAAATGAAAGGGGATCTCAGCAGGCAAGCAGAGGGAATGTGTATGTTCTCCTTTATTTCCACTGTAACATCTGTTTTCAGACCAGTGATTGTTTCTTAATTATTTCACTCCAGTTTCACTTTTCCTTACATGTTTTGAATTATAGAAAATCTTGGGTAGCCAGGATGGCTTTGAGGTCAATTAAGTTGGGTTGAATTCCCCTAGTCTTCTTAGACCGGTGACTGAGTTAAGGCTCTTGGCAGTTTCCTGCCTAGTACCTGGTATCTGGTAGACACTGAACAAAAATGGCTCTGAACTCACTGAGTCAAGTTTGCGTACCTCGTGCTCGGCTGCAATCCTGCGTCCTCTGTAATCCTGCGTCCTCTGTAATCCTGCGTCCTCTGTAATCCTGCGTCCTCTGCAATCCTGCGTCCTCTGTGGTGCCTCTGAGGACCATCACACCCACTTAGTCTTCTCCCTCTGGACTCCGTGTCCTGTGGTCTGCACTACCCATTCATTCAGAAAAAAATATTCTTCCAGAGCACTAACTACGGACTGGCTGCTGTTCTAGCAGGTGAGAGTACAGCACTGACAAAAGAGACAAACCCCTACCTCCTACGCTACAGTTCTGCTCTGTCACTGCTGATTTTTAGATGTACAGCAAAACTGAATTTTTGTGTGCATATTTTGTCTCTAGCAGTAGAATGTACACTTATTATTTTTCAAATCAGAGACTTTATTTATTTATTTATTTATTTTTGGTTACTCTGCTTAGATAATGTGAACAGGTCACTAAATGCTTCAGATTTCAGGACAGAAGAATCTCTTAGTGCCTGCTCGTCATATCCTCATGAGAGATCCTGCAGAGTGGAGCCCACTCCAGGTGGGTAAGGATTTTCACTGCGTTAGCTACTGATGGGAACCACCAAGGGTGCAGCCTCTTCTCCCATGGTAGAGCACACCAGGCTGGAGGGGACACACTGCCAGAGGAGGCTGTTCCCTCCACAGCCTGGCCTGGGTCATGTGACAGAAGGCACCATGCACGTATTCTATGGAGTACAGAGGCTGTGACTCTCGAGGACAGAACCTTTAGCAGAAGGAAGCCCTGGGCATGTAGTGAGCTCTTGCTTGGCAGGTACTTGTCTCACAGGTGCTGTGTGGAAAAGCAGAATCAGCCACTGGGAGAGCCCAGTCCCAATGTGACCTACTTGGCATTGATCTGTGATATGTCATTTGGGAAAAGACAACCACTACTCCCACCCCAAATAAATTCCCTACTGCTTGCTGGTGCTTTAAATGGGGCATTTGGCCTTCATTAAAGAGAACTTCAAATGCAAATATCCCAGAAGAAGAAGCAATTCATGATTAAAATATCATGCAGAGGTGCTGGGGATGTGGCTCAAGCGGTAGCGCTCTCACCTGGCATGCATGCGGCCCGGGTTCGATCCTCAGCACCACATACAAACAAAGATGTTGTGTCCGCCGAAAACTAAAAAAAAAAAAAAAAAGTGAATATTAAAATTAAAAATATATATCATGCAGACTTTAAAGGCTTTGTCCACACCTGAGACCAGACCATTCTAGATGAACCCATGCTTGGCAATGCAGACTCTCTCTGTATAAAGAAGAAAATGTCTTGCCAGGTGTAATGGCACATGCTTGTAATCCCAACTGAAGCAGGAGGATCGCAAGTTCCAAGCCAGCCTCAGCAATGGCAAGGCGCTAAGCAACTCAATGACATCCTGTCTCTAAATAAAATGCAAAATAGAGTTGGGGATGTGGCTCAGTGGGCGAGTGCCCTGAGTTCAATCCTCAGTACCCACTCCCTCAAAAAAAGAAAATATCTTGAACAAATTCTAAGTTCTTCTGCTATTGAACAGAATTCTCTGTTTGGTAGGTGGTGTGTACTTCCTGCCAAGAACAGTCTGTGAGAGGTGGTGGAAGCTCAGCTTTCCCGTGCTCAGAGCTGCGTCACTTTTCAGCGCTGGGGGGATGTTCTGAGAGGTCTATCTGACTTCCCTTGTTTTTGTTGACCCAGCAATGAACAACCTGCTTTCTGCCACTTCATCTGCCCCATTATATATAGCCCAAAAAATGTTGTTGAGTGCCAACCCCGTGTTAGATGCTGTTGGGGGGACCACGAAAATGAGTAAGGGGGAGAGCCCTGTTCATGAGAGAAACTCATATCATGACTCAATAAAGTGAAATCCAAAATAACCATGAAAACTAAATGGTTGGGGCTGTCATTATAGAGAAACAGCCTTACTAGAACCCAAGATGAACTTACAGAGTGCCTAGACTTTGTGTTTGTGGGTTGCTATGCTGATTTATTTCCAGCTCCAACCCATGTGGAGAGGCAGATGTGTAAGGTCTTTTGGGAAGTTGTTTCCTCCTTATGCGTTCCTGCAACCCTAGGCCTGCACTTTGGCTTTTGCATGCCTTGCATGGCGCTGGAATTATGTGTCAAATAAACTTGCTGGGCCATTTTGTCACCTCTTGCCAGCCAAAGCATTCCACCAAGAGGCAGGCTGCTTTTCTCCTTCGTGTTTGTAGCATAGGGGAGAAGAACCAGTCTTATCCACGCCTACTGCCAGGACTTTGGCTGAGACCCCACCACAAAGCAACATCACATCCGCAAGAGAAAAGCATGCAAATGAATTTAATATGAATGTTTTAGGTTTTTGTTCTGTTTCATCATTTTTGGGTGCTGGGGATTGAACCCAGAGCCTCACTCATGCCGCACAAGTGCTCCTCCTCTGAGCTGTATCTCCAGCCTCTTAATGTAAATCCGACACAGGGGCCTTCAGAAGGGGAGCCTGGGACTCAGGGAAGCCACATGCTTATGCTCAGTTTGCTGAAATGAACCCTCGTGGAGAAGCACAGCTGGGCAAGGGGGTCTGACTGAAGGGGGGAAACTGGGGACTCTGCAAGTCCTGTTTGCACAGCTCCTCTGGGCCTTGTGTCTTAGGCCCTTCCTCAGGAACAGAGAGGACTGTAGGAATGACAGTCTTATGGCCTGCCTTAGAGGAAGGGCTCTTTTATGGCTGCTGCAGGGTGTGCGAAATAGAAAGTCTGTTGGTCCATTTTCAGAATATGGTATTTAACCTTCAATGTGAAAATGGGGTGTCAGAAAGGCATCCTGAAGCCTCTCTCACTTCCTGGATCCAGTCTCCAGAGGGCGGCCCAAATGCCTCCCCTCACGTCCATCCTGAGCTCCCAACCTGTGTCCGGTCCAGCCACTTGAGCTCCAGCCCTTCCCTTTGCCCACCCCCATTTTAAAATCAGCCAGTCACGTAGATTGGAACCCCCAGTTCCTCCCATCTGAGTGAGGGGCAGCGCTGCCTTAGGGATAGAAGCAGTGGACGGCCTGCCCACATGTGCCTGCTGGCCAGACTTTCTTGGCAGCACACCCTTCTGCAAAAGTGAAGTTTGCCTGCTTCTGAGCAGGTGCTTGATTCCTTGGGCACCCTCGTCCCTAACAAGGGAGAGCAGCAGGAAGAAGCCCAGCGTGATCTCTGCTCCTGGTGCTCCTCAAATGCCAAGGTGCCAGAGGTTGGGGGAGTGCGTCCTGCACCCCAGAAATATCCACAGTGCCTAGAACCATGCTCAGTACAGAGGAGGGCTGGTTCCATTGTTAATCAAACATGCACTTCCAGTGTATCGTACAGTTCCTGAGTGCATCTATCAAAAGAGTGCAAAAAACTATTTAGGTCTTTCTTCCTTCGAGTACAGATTCACAGTGCAAAGCCCTTTTGCCTCTTCCTTAATCTTGGTTGGGTTTCTGGGCACAAATTTGTTGGTGTGTATATGTTGATGGGATTATTATAAGTGAAAATAGAATTCTCCCCTGACACTATCTGCATAAATTCAAAAGTGATGTCTATCCTACACGCACATTATGTTTTCCTTGTAATTCTTTTTCTTTTCTCATCTTTTTCTCAATATTCCATATAAATAATAATAGAGGTATTTTCTATTCTTCATATGACTGCCTTAAACTTCACTGTCTTTAGGAATAAAGTTATATTCAGAGTATCTAGTGATAAATAACTTCAACAGAATGAAGCTCTTTAATCCTGTTTTATATCTAAAAAACATATTCAACACTAGCTTCAACTATCTCTTGAGAATCCAATTTCCTAAAGTTATGTGCCTGAGACTGAGTGCGAATTTTAAATACCTAGAATTCAAAGTTAAGTACTGAATTCAAACAAAGCCTGAGCAATCCAGCCTGAGACTCGTACGTGTGGCCATAAACAGCAAAGGAATCTTCCCTCGGCTGCCCATGTGGTACTGTGGATATGGCTTCACAAAGCAAGTCTCTTGCCTCTGGCCCAAAGGATTTGGGAGCTGATTTTCCTAAGCAGAATTTCTAGAAGACATAATAGCCTCTCTCCAGAAGCAGCCTGAGCATGCTAGCAGATGCCCGAGTGAGTGGTAGGTGTCAAAACAGTAGGAGAGTTTGAGGGGAAATTCAGTGACCACCCGAACTCCTTCTGAGGCATGTCCTGAGCCTGGTTGGTGGAGGGAGCTCCAGGCACTAGCTGCCTTGCCTGGCCAACATGGCAAAGTCACATCAAGGTCAAAGGCGGCTTCCCTGAACCACTCTATTGCCTGGGAAACAAGTAGAAGAATAAACAACTGCAATCCCATTTGTAAATGTACTGAAAGCTTTAAAAATTCAGTAGGTTACTACCCTATGCTGCTGATCAACCAGAGTTTCTTACTAGATTTTTCTAAAGTTGCTAATGGACCAAGACAGTAATTCCTTGTGGACGAACCCCACTACCTACTGGATTTTGAACATCATTTCTGGGGAACTGGACCTTCCCTTATGTTTTAGGAAGCACATCTGCATGTCCAGCCGGTGTGGCTGGAAGTCCTGCAACCATCACACCAGCCTCACTCCCTTCCGCGGCTTGTCATTCACTTGCCATCTGTTGCTGATGCGCTTGGTGCTGCCATGTCAACAGGCTGAGGCAGTTCCTTATCTCAGGGTCCCATGCAAATGTAGAGGTCTGACTGTTCTTCAGGGTCATCTTTACAGAAACACAAGAATTGAGATGCAAGTGTAGACCTCATAAATACCTGCCCATCAGTATGGCCTTATTCCAGCCCTGTAGTCCTACAAATAAAATGATAAAAAGGAAAAAAAAAACCTCCAATAATGAATACATAGCAGGGCTGGGGATGTGGCTCAAGCGGTAGCGCGCTCGCCTAGCATGCGTGCGGCCCGGGTTCGATCCTCAGCAGCACCACATACCAACAAAGATGTTGTGTCCGCCAAGAACTAAGAAAAAATAAATAAATGTTAAAATTCTCTCTCTCTCTCTCTCTCTGTCCCCCTCTCTCTCTCACTCTCTCTAAAAAAAAAAAAAAAAAAAAAAAATGAATACATAGCACAGAAATTTGGAATGTAAACAATCACCAGAAGATGACATTACAGCAAGGTTGCTGTAATGCTCTAAGGTCCAAAGACGCAAATCCTCTTCTCCAGAAGTGTGTCCTCCATGTAAGAAACCCGCCTCACTGTGAGTCCCACTGTAGACACACTGGGGCTCCTGAGCTCTTTCTCCCTGGAAGGGACTTGCTTTACCCTGCACTCACCAGTCTTCTTGGCTCAGAACGCTGCCCAGGCAGGACTCTGCTGCCCTCTGCTGTCACTGAGGCAGAGAGCAGAGGCTGAGAGACACCTCAGCACCTGTCCGCATCCCTGCCCAGAGAAGAGCCTTGTAAGACCTGAAGCCACCCTGTTCCTCGGCCTCACTGAAGGATCCGTGCAAGTGGGGAGGGAGCCAAGGTAGGTCGAAAGGCCACCGCCAAAGGACAACATGGACCACTGAGGTGGCAATTTGTTTTCTTTTCTTTTTTTTGTTGTTTTTTTTTTTGATTGGGCATCATCCAAATGTTGTTTACAAGAAAACAAAACCCTGTCACATTCATCTGTCCACTTATTGTCCCTGTAATATGAGGGTGCAGTGTCAGTGTAAGTAAAATAAAGCAGGGTGAGGACAGCGGGAGTGCTGGAGGGGGGCTTCCTCTGAGGAGGTCAGGGGGAGACTGCAGGGGCCCCGGGGGTTATCCCAGGCAGAGGAGAGGCAGCGGCATGGATCTCGCGGCTGCAGTGCCTTGGAGCACATCAGAGCCAGGCTGATCCTGGGAGCCCAGTGGCTGGGAAATGAAAATCAGGCTGGGGACGCAGCAGAGGTTGGGCCTATCCAACAGCCCCATCATGTGAGCCCTGTGTGCAATTTTAAAATTTCTAGTATCCACAGTGAAAAAGTAGAAAAGAAATAGGTGAAGTTAATATTGATCATACATTTTATTTAGCTCTAATATCCCAAATGGTATCATTTGAATATGTAATTAATATAAGGAATACTAATGAGTTGTTTTGCTTTTTATGCACTGAATCTTTCAAGTTTGATGTGCCTCTTCCATTTACAGCACATCTCACCTGGAACTAGGGGCTTGTGAAGGGTTCATAGTCAAATGTCGCCATAGCTACAATTAAAAAAAGATGGTAAGAGGCATATTTGAATGTCTGAATGCTTTCTGCATTCAGAGGTGACTCCTATGGAGAATAAGTGAGCAGTAGAGCCAGGTCCAAGTTATCCCGAGTCAGAAAGCCTGGCCTCTTTGTACTTGCTTTGTTTTGCTCAGGGCAAGAAGTCAGACAATATCTCAAGAGGTCTGAATAGAAGTAAGGCTGGAAGCAAAGCCTGAGCCTCTGCCCAAGGTCCATTCAGGTCATTCATGGCTGCAGAAGGGAGACAGCAAGAGGGACATGGGAGTGGTGGGCTGCCCTCTATCACACACAGGCCCTGCCCACTACCACGGCCTGGTCTCTCAGGCTCTGCAGAGCTTGCTTAGGAGCTTCTGTGCTGGTCTTGACTCCCCAAACGGCTCCACCACAGCGTGTGCATCAGGCTGAGTGTGTTGTGCACCCATTTTCTCACTGCAGTGCAAGGTGGGCTGAGCCTGGAGTCATGTCAAGTGCTTGAGACAGTCCCTGCTGTTGAATGGCAGTGGCTCCTCAGAGGGACATCTCTGTCCACTGCTGTAGAATCTCAGCTCTGTTCTTCAACCCAGGCCCAGGCAGGCTTGATGGGCAGGACCCAGGCACAACCTTCTGCTTGGGCAGAGGCTCAGGCCTTGCTTCCAGCCCTGGGCTTTCTAGAAGCCTTCTGTGGGACACCCTTGGGAACCATGTGGCATTCACTGTCCCTCCTGCTGGAAAGGCAAAGGACTTGATCCGACTGAGTGCCTGCGACCTGGGGAAAGACAGTAGCGAGATGCTTGCCTTCCCCAGCTCGGCAGTTCTGACATGTGTTTCAAGAGTTAGAATGCTCTAAGATGCCACTGTCATCAATATTGTGAATGAGCTCTCTGCTCTGTGGTTTGTGGAAAGGCCTAAATGCCATGCCAAATAAAAACGTCTGTTACTATGGCCAAACAGAATGCTTCCCAATAAAATTCAGAAAAGATTAAGAATCTTCTGATAAGTGTTTGGCAAAATAATAATAATAACCTGGATCTTCCAAAGTTAATTAAATGACTTTAATCCTAAATATGTTGAAACGTTCCACATGGTGTGTCATTGAGATAATATGTTTTCTACTAACTCCTTTTGTGTTTCAATAGTAATCATGATGACCACGGACCAAGAATCCAGTGACTATAAGATATAATTCCCCAATGGTATTTAAATATTAAGAAAGGGGGAATTTGTGGGAAGCCACGTTGAGCTACCGTGCCTTCCAGTCCCGATGCACCACAAGAATCTGGAAGATCTCTGTAGTCTGGCGTGGTAGTTCCATGACTCATGACTCGGTCTTTTCCCCCACTCAGATAGCAAGGCCAGTCTTCTGAGTAGGCATACCCCTGAGGTTGAGCTACACTCACCTATTCTTTTGTAACACTACCCCTTTGCCCTGTTTGGGATAGAATGTTCCATGGAAACTCCCTATAAAAAGGCCATGCCTTTGAGCATGGCCTTTCTAGCTGTCAGTCAACCTGCTGACAGCAGACATCATGAAGCCACACTCAACCCCCTGAAACCTGGCCACTTGCATCATTTGAAGGGCTTCTCCCCAGTTAAAGGGTTCAGCACATGCTCTCGCTCTCTTTCCATGAACCCCTAAGGTCAGAGGAGCCTTCACAGGACCCAAAGAAAAAGGTTTCTCTGTCTCTTGTGTGACAATTTCATGCAGCCCAATTCAAATTACCTGGAGTGACCCTAAGTGTTTTAGTCATGAGAAATGCAACAATTATGGGTAATGTTATTGTGAGTTTTGCCCCCTCACCTCTGTCAGGAATCCCATGGAAACTGAAAGCCATATACCCTGGTGCCCTGAGGATTCTGAGTATTGTTAGGGCCAGTATTTGGGCTATGGTAAGTTTAGTGTTTGTTTTGGTACTAGGGATTGAACCCAGGGGTGCTTAAGCACTGAGCCACATCTCCAAACTTTTCATTTTTTATTTTGAGGCAGAGTCTTATTAAGTTGCTTAAGGCCTCGCTAAATTGCTAAGGCCAGCTTTGAACTTGTAAACCTTCAATCTCAGCCTCCCAAGCCACTGGGATTAAATACAATGTTTAGCATTTTGCCAATTATCTTCTAGGGATCCTGGTGGTTTTTTCCAATTAGAATTGTGGGTAATGTAGTCCTGTGATTAGCCCACTCACTATGAGAGGAGGGCTCTGACAACTTCTGCCCCTGGGCATCATGGTTGATATAATTCTGGGTTTTGCCCACATACCTCTGCTAGTAGTCACATAAACATGAATGCCTCATGCTTGCCCTGGGACCCTGAGGATTCTCAGCAGTTAGGGTTAGGGCTAGGATTAGTGCAAGGGCTAGGGGTTGGGTTAATATTTGCCCTTTGCTGATTTCTACATGGGATCCTGGCAGCATCTGCCACTTCAGATTGTGGGTAAGGTAATCTATGGTGTGCCTGCTTATTGTGGAGAATCCTTGGAGCACTAGGTGCTCCCTAGAATTTGGGGTATAAGGAGAGTAAAGGGTGAAAAATGACTGAGGGAACCTTGGGGCAGGTGCCCACTGTGCTTCTAGGAGAGATTGAGGGTGACATTGAGGTGCAAAGAGAGTGAAGTGCTTATAATCAGGGTCAGTGTGAACCACAGGCAAGCTCCGTTCAAGTGGTCAAGAGCCAGGGTGACAGAAGGGAGGTCACTGACTTGATGAGAAGTAGGGTCCTGGAGGGTTTTACCATGTGGTAAGTGGGGGTGATGCACCTCAGCCAATGTCTGTACAGGGGACAACTGATCAATGACCCTCTTTCTCACTGGAGATTTGGGTAAATGAGATAAAGCCTCTTTTCTGCAGGATCAAAACAAGGATGTCTGCTGTTGCCCTCAGATCTGGTCATTGTCCTAAAACTCACCCATTGCTGAGCCATTAGGACCAACAAAACCTGTCCCACTCAACCACAACCACTAATGCCAGAAGACCCCAAGTCATAATCTACAGAACCACAATCCCCAGGCATATAGCATTTCCAGCAGAGATCTCCTAGGACAAACACAATTTCCCGGCCACTGGCTGCCAGATGCTGTCATTCCCTCAGGCAGTGGGGCCATCTCTCCTGCTCAGTTCCCCTCCTTCCTTAGTTGGAGACCAGGGTTTAGAGAGAGAGGCTGGGGCACAGCAGTGATGAACTTGGCTCAGGTGTCCTGGGCTGGCTGGGCTGGATGCCATGTTGCCTCCCTACTTGAGGTTGTGTTATACTGCATGTGGACTATGCTCCCTCCTCCCTCCAGTGGGTTGTGGAATTTCTTTCCTTACAGGATTTATCCACCCATGCAGCAGCCATCACCAGAGTATTCCTGGAGAAGGGTCCAGGGCCAAGTGATGAGCTGGCAGAGGTGGGCAGCTTCCTGGTGACAGTGCTCCCACCATCGACTCCTGATTTACGGTCCTCAGAGGTAGGCCCCAAGAGCCTTCAGCCTAGATAAGCATTTCTGCAGGACATGAGGTTGGATACTGCCTGATTTATAGACTTGCCATCTCAGAATATGCAGATAAAGCTTCCTCAGGGATTTCTGAAAACTCTAATAGTTCCTGCCTACATCTTTCAAAAACAGCAGTTTTGTCTTCTAATAAAAGAACAGGCTGGGGAGGGTCTTGAACAGCCTAGGTAAGAAACAGCTCTTGATGACATCAAAGCTATGTACTATTGAACATGGAGCAGAGATGACCAAGTCTCTGGGGAACTGCAGAGATGGGGTGGAAAGTATAAAGGTGTCATCTGGGGTCCCCTTTGGAGAGATAGACCAAGTTCAAAGATGGAAAAACAGGAGACCACAGAGACAGGGTGGACATTGTGGTGGAATGGTCTGGGGTCCTCTGTGGAGAGATTATGACCAAGGCCTCCAGACTGGGAATACAGGTTGGGGGTTGCAGAGAGGGGGGTGGGATGGAGAAATGTGATGGGATGGTCTGAGGTTCTCAAGCGGAGAGAGGATCACCTCCACCACACTTGTCCTTTCTCCATTAGTGGCCACCAGGGCTAGGTCCCTGGGATAGAGCTGAAGATCTGGGGACCCAAGGCAGGTGCTCAGTGAGGGCAGAATTAGGGAATGTGAGTAAAGGGTAGTAGCCCCCACATCACATGCTCTGCTTGCTGAAATGATGCAATTATTAGAACACAGATGAACTTGCTGTTGCCAGTGTGGGACAGATGCCTCAGAGCCACCTGTGTCCCTGGGGGTGGCTGACAGTTGCTTACTTGTTCTTCTGTGGATGACATTTGCATGTTGGTGGTTGTGTTGTGGGGCAGGTCACTCAGAAAACATACCAAGTCCCAGTTTTGTCCAAATTGAAGAGTCTTTATTCTGACTGGCTGGGACTGCTTCCTACAGGACCAAGTTGTCTCTGGAGAAAACAGCCTTGAACTTCAATATTTTAGGGTATTTAAAGGCAAAAGCCACATCCAGGTTGATGTAGCTGCAAGCAAGCAGGGTACAGAAGCTGAATTGAGTGGTTAATGAGACAGTGCAACGGATGCTCTATGTTGCCATAGCAGCAAGCAAGCAAAAGGGAAGTGGGTCAAAATGACCCCAGTTGAGTACAAGTTAGAGAATAATTACTAACGGTTACTACTAATGGTTACTAGACAATCTCTGTCAGGGTACATTGCCCAAGAAAAATGGGACCAAAAGAGAACAGTTTTACTTTGTATAAGAATTGACATTTTGTGTTGAAAAGTATGCTATGCTAGGTAAATATTAGTGAGCACAGAGGCAGGGCTTTCCCATGGGAGAAGTACTTCTTACAGGATATGGAGTCTCAGGATTAAATGGAGTCTGTTTGATCATTGCCCATATAGCCTGGCCCATAACAGAGCATTACAAAATAGGCTGCTGTGAACATTCCTGTGCATGTGTGCTCTGCAAACACCTTCACTTCCCCTGGTGCACCACTGACCGCCAACTTGGAGGCATGTGCTGACATGTTTAGGATAACTGTTGTCCTGGGTGACTATGTTTGCCCATTCTCTGCTCTCCCTCCTCCTGATCCTTAACTTTGTCCTAATGGCCTCCCATCTCCTTCATAACTCAGGCCCATCCTTCACCATCTCCTCCTTCACATGCGCACACTGGATCCATCTCCATAAACTTGCTCTGACACCCTATTTTCTCTGGCCCTGTGACTTGTGGAGCAACTCTATTCAGGGTGTGTCACAATTCCCTCTTAACAGACACCCTTTACAGGGTCGGGCACTGACAGAAGAGAGTATTCAGGATTCACACTGAGCACCTAGGATGACTCCTAATGTGGAAACACATTGGTGGGATGATCTTGTTAGGGAGACAGGGCCCATCCTGATGTGTAAAAAGGAGGGCTGCAATATCTTGTCACATAGCACCCCAGAGGCAGGGCCCACCTCAACACTGTTCTTCTGCCAGGGCCTCAGAGCAGCTGCCAGCACCATCTGCCACCCCAGGCCCCATGTCTGCCCTAGAGCTGAGCCAGCTCCTGCTCTCCAGCAAGGTGAGGCTTCCTATGAGCACCACATGTTTCCCTCTTCCTGCATGATTTAGAGCTCAAGGCTGGAAGGCTCAGCCAGTGTGGTTGATATGAATAGATGAGGCTAACAAGGGTCAGAGAGAACTCACAGCTGGATGTTAGTGGACTGAGAGCTGGAGTGGGGTTGTTGCAGGGCATTATCCCCTCCAGAGTCCAGAGTATGGCCTGCACAGGGCCAGGAGGTGCCATGGGGAAGACAGACCTTGGGAGAGGTGCCTCTGCACGTAATGCTCTGTTGGCTTTCTGGGCACATTGGCCTAGAGCTGGGCCTCCTGTGATGCCTTCTGGGGAGGCAGGAGGCTACCTGAACTTTCAGGGGCATCTGGGCAGAAATATATCTGGGGAGCCAGGTCAGCCCCCCATGAGGAGCAGGTAAAGATTCTCAGTTTTTCAACAACAGTTATAGAGCTTCATTTTGAGTAAAAAACAGAGGTCCCCAGAAATTTCTTAAGGTTTCTGTGAAGACAAAAACACTGCCACCCATTTAGTAGTGTGTTTGGCAGCTCCTTGTGTTAGAGGGAGCATTTGAGAAATGTTCAGAAACTGAGCAGCAGCCACAGGTCAGAATTGACATTCAATTCAAGCCATAGTGGCATGTTTTTAGATTCAGGCATGGGATAATGGGTTCAATTTCAGCTTCAATTCATTCTGAATAGAATTCTATTCATTCTGAATAGAATTTCTGTGTATAAATGCATGTTGTATATACATATTTTCAAGACATATTTTCAAGACATATTTTCTAAGCAATTGTCTAAATTCTTAAGTTTTTATTGGATCATATGGTGTGCTTATGTATTGCTCTGGAAAAAAACTTAAAACTTTTAAAAGTGATGAACTATTATGCATTCCACAAGCAATGAATGAGAGTTCTGGTTCTACATCTTCCAATTGAAAAAGTTTGGAGCCATTGAATGCAGTTGAAGTTCCATACAGCATTGTGGGTCATTTCCCCTCATGTCAGGTGTAGCTGAGCAGCATTTCTATGCTTCTTTGCCCTTTTCATATCTTCTTTGTTGAGTTGTCAGTTCAGATATTAACCCATTTTAATTCAATTGTTTCTTACCATATTTAGGATACAAGTCCACTTTAGATGGACTTCATGTATTTTCCAAATATTTTCACCAGTCTCTGGCTTAATTTTTGTTCCTTTAATATGAATTTTTCAGAGTAGATGTTTTTATTTAAAACAATTTGAGGGGAGCGGGAGCTATGGTACAGCACTTGCCTAGCATGCATGAGGCACTGGGTTCAATTCTCAGTACCACATATAAGCAATTAAATAATAAAGGTCCATCAATAACTAATAAAAATATTTTTTAAAAATTTGGTACTGAGCATAAAACACAGGGGTGTTCTGCCACTGAGCTATATTCCCAGCTCTTCTTAACTGTTTTACTTTGAGACAGGGTCTTGCTAAGTCACCTCAGGCTACCTAATAACTGGGACTACAGGCATGCACCACCATGCACAGCGACAATTTAAATGTAAATTAAGTCCACATTATCAATTCTTTCTTTCATGAATTTGTTTTTGCAGCTGTATTTTTAAATAAAAACTCAATATGAAACATGGTCATAGTAGTTTCTACTATAATTATTATAGTTTCACATTTTTTATATAAGCCATGGACTATTTAGAGTGAGTTTTGTGAACCTTATAAAGGTTTTCCCTGTCCATTTCTCCCATAGGGTTTCCAAACACTCCAACACCATCTGTGCAGTAGATGCTGTTTTCTTCATGAAGGTCTCTTTCCTTTGACAAAATCAGCTGCCACTAGGCATGTGTGAGTTTTGGGCTCTCCACTCATCTCCATTTATCTACCTGTGTATCCCTTCACAGCATCACATTTCCTCACTACTTCAGGTGTTGTGACACCAATGTGCGAGTTCTTTGTCCTTCTGTAGTCTGTGACATCTATTCTAAGTTCAGAAAAAATTTTCTGGAAATTTGAGTGATTGTGCTGAATCTGCAAATCAACTGTGAGAGAATTTCATCTTTACTATGTAGAGACCTGAACAACGAATATCTCTATTTATATTTTGTTTAATTTCTTTCAATTGTTTCAAGATTTTCTAAAAGTATAGTTGTAATGTAAAACATATAAGTTTTCAATTTTGGGGGTGCTATTGTAAATGGAATAGTTCAATTTTTTTCTTATTCTAGTTTTTAATTTCCAATTTTTCCTATATAGTTTTGCTGATATATAAGAAATCAATTGATTTTTTTCTTATTGACTATGTATTTTGCTTTTTTTCTATCTTTATCCTTTATGAACATGGTATGGTGGATTCTATTGCTGTTTAATTTCCAAAATTATGGCCTCATAAAATCAAAACCATGAATTTCAGAGCCTCACCAGGACTGCCACAAGGGGGAGCAGGGCCAGTGCTGAACAGTGAGCACTGATTATCCTCAACTGCCCACAATGGCCAGAAGAGGGTTCTCAGAGTGACTTTTTCTAATCCCCTTGAATTATGACTGCCAGGGATGGGTGTCCTGTGCCCACAGCAAACTTTCTTCTCAGGACTCACCCGGGGAAATCCATGGCTGGGGATACCTGGGGTCTATGTCCACAGTGAGGTAACCCAAACCTTCCAGACCTGCTGTAACCCTTGTGGTCCACCAGGGGAGACCACTGCTGTGGACACCTTGGGGCTATGAGTGTGGTGACAAAAGCTTCCTTCTCCTTGGGACCCACACAGAGAAATGCTGTAGCTGAGGACACCTGGTGCCCATGTCCACAGCGAGGTAACTCTAACTCAAAACTGGGAACCCACCCAGGAAAGGACCATGGGTGCAGGCCAAAGGCATCTTGGAGCAATGACTGTTGTGACAGAGCTTCCTTGATACCTTCACAGGGAGATGCCTTGGCTGGGGACACCTAGGGACCGTGTGTACCATGAGATTTCTTCCCCTTGGCATCTACATGTGGATGGCACTGTGGTTTTGGGATAACTGAAGTCTATCTGAGGAAAAGGTGGGGGAAGAATGAGGAAAAGCCTCTTTGTCCACTATCCCAGGTGCCGAGGAAGAAGCTCTGCTGTGTTTTTACTTTTGTAGGTAATATTTTAGTGGGACTTAATTTTATGAAAGTATTCCTTATGAGGCTTTGAGTGCTCACTGTCATAGTATATTTTATGGGGAGAAAACCCAGCACACTAAAAGGAGAAATTGAGGCACAAACTCAGGGCAGTGCAGGGGAGGCCTGGGGTTCCCAGCACAGGGGACTCACTAGTGCCTGAGGGCAAAGGCTAATGTTGCTTCATTGTTTATATTTATTCTGGGTAAGTTTGCACACAGCTGAGTGACTTGTCTGATAATTCCCAGAAACCACTGTGGTGATAACTGTGCTTACATAGACATCTGACAGGTGTTTGTGGGAAAAACACTGGACTACATTACCCACAATTCTCAGGGGGCAGTAGCATCTTACAGGAGTGCTCCCCACTGTGACCTAGGAAAGTGTGGGACTACATTACCCACAGCCCTAAGGGGGAAGAAGCTCTCAGGATTCCCCACAGAGAACCAGCAAAACACTAGACTACATAACCCACAATGCTTGGGGTGGAGGTAGTAATGGGAGGTTCATAGGAATTCCTTCACCATGAGCTGTAACGTGGGACTACATTACCCACAATCCTGGGGGACAGAAATCACAGGATTCCCATGCCTCACGTGAGCTAGTAAAACATGTGACTAAATCATTCAAAATCTTGAAGTGGCAGAGGCTCCCAGATTCCCCCACAGGAGCCAGCACAATGCTGCACTACAGTGCCTTCAGCCCTCTGGTGTGGAAGTTCTCAAGAGCCCCCTTTCTCCCCCACCCAGGCAGGCAAAATGCTGAACAACATTATTTATAATCCACGGAGGGGGAGGTACAAGTGCACAGAATCAACCCCTCTGAGCCAGAAAATACAGGGACTTCATTACAATCCTAATGGGGAAGATTGTGGGTAATGTAGTTCAGTATTGGTTCTCTCTGCAGAACCAATACTGGACTACATTACCCACAATCTATGAGGGGGTCACCTCACAGGAGCAAAGTGACAAAATGCTGGACTACATTACCCACAGTCCTCAGGGTCAGAAACTTTTAGGAGAATTATTTCCACCTCTTCCCAAGAGTGGGAAAAATTCTGGACTAAATGACCTACAATCCTAAGGAAGATGAAGCCCCCGGAACCCCCATGAACAGCTAGCAAAATGCTGAACTACATTACAACAAGAATAGAGTTAGGGTTTGGGTTTTTCTGACTCTCCTTGGGAGATTCTGGGCGCTTCCTCACCCTAAGAATTATGGGTGATGTAGTCCTTGATCTTACCCACACACCTCTGCCAGGAGACCCATGAAAGCTGAATGCACATGCTTGCCCTTATACCCTGAGGATTCTGAGTAATTTTAGGGGTAGGGATAGGGCTAGGCCAAAATTAGCCACAGAGCAAAGGTTAGTGAGATTTACAAAACCAAGAGGTACTCTTGAATTTCTGCCACTAAAGACCATGGGTAGTATAGGCCCAGGTTTAACCACTGACACTGGAGATCCTGGGAACTTCTTCCCTTTAGGATTATGGATAATGTAGCCCCAATATTTCCTGCTCTTAGCTTGGTATTGTGGGAGGCTCTCCCCAAATATTGTAGGTGAAGTATTAACAGGTGTATGGCTCAGGTTGAGGAATTCTGGGTAATTCCTCCTACCAATTCACATGGAATTGTGGGTAATATAATCCCATGTTTTATTCAAACTGTGGAGACTTGTGGGAGATTCCTCCCCTGTTAGAGTTGTGGGTAATGTAGTTTCATGATTTATTGGCTCTGTGCAGAGGATCTTGGGAAATTCCTCCCTCCTAGGATTATGGGTAATATAGTACAAATTGCCTGCCCATTGCTGGGTATTCTGGGAGTCTCCTCCCTGAGGATTTTGGGTAATGTAGTCCCATGATTTTCCCTCTCCACATAAAGAATTCTGGGAATTTCCTGAGCCATAGAATTGTGGGTCATGTAGTACCACGTATTACACAGTCTTGCGGAAGCTTCCTTTCCTGTGGACTTGTGGGTATTGTAGTCCCATGATTTAGCCTCTCTGAGCAAAGAATTCTGGGAACTTTCCCTCCTTAGAATCATGAATGACATAGTATCAACATTTGCTGTTCACCACTGGGTATTCTGTGAGCCTTTTTCCATAAAGACCATGGGTGAAGTAGTAAAGAACATACCACTTACTTTGGGCAGCTCTGGGAATTCCACCCAATAGAATTGTGGGTAATGTAGTCCCATGATTTGTCCTCTTTGTGCAAAGGATCTTGGAAACTTCCTCCCCTTTAGTATTATGGGTAACATAGTCCCAGTATTTCTCCACTTACCACTTGGTATTTTGGGTTCCTCCTTCCCTGAGGATGATGGGTGAAGTAGTCAGGAGCATGCCACTCACTTTGAGGAATTCTGGGAACTTCCTCCCCCTCAGAATTGTGGGTAATGTAGTCACATACTATCAGTGGGGAATTGTGGGAGCTTTCTCCCTATTTGAATTGTGGGTAATGTACTCTCATAATTTGTCTTCTTCATGAAGAAATCCTGAGGACTTCCTCTGCTAAGGATTATGGGTAATGTAGTTCCAACATTTGTTTGCTCACTGCTGGGTATTCTGAAAGCCATTTTACCCCTTAGTTTTATGGGATGTGTAATCCCAAGTTTTGCCTGCTTACTGTAAGAGATCCTGGAAAATGAGTCTTCATAGAATTCTTGAAATTAAAGTTCCATTATTTGCTTGCTCACTGATGGCTGTCCTAGGAGACTCTACCCCTAAGAATTATTAGTAATGTAATTTCAGATTTACTGCTCACTTTGGGGAATCCTGGGTGCTTTGAGCCCATATAATTATGGGTATTATAGTTCTAGACATAACCACTTCAGAGGGGGAGGGGGACACCATTACCCATAATCCTAAAATGGAGGAAGTTCCCAGTATCCCACTTCCTGCATTTTAGTATTATTGGTAATGTCTCAGGTTTTTCCCTGATAGCAGTAGGGTCTCAAACGAGGATTATGGGTAATGTAGTCCAAATTTCCTGCCCAATGCTGGGTATTCTGGGAGCCTCCTCCCTGATTATTTTGGATAATGTAGTCTCATGATTTGCCCTCTCCATTCAAAGAATTCTGGGAACTTCCTGTGCCATAGAATTGTGGGTCATGTAGTCCCACATATTACACAGTAGGGGACTTGTGGAAGCTTTCTTTCATGTGGACTTGTTATTCTCCCAGTGAGGATTGTGGGTAATGCAGTCTTGGGTTTATCACTCACTGGGGGATTCTGGGAGATTCCTCCCCCCATAAAGATTTAAATACAGAGTCAGGCTTACCACAGGCCAAATTGTTCCTGGAACATTTTTGCCTTAGGTAATACAGTTCCAAGATTTATGAATAACATGCCCCCATTTTTCCTTGATAAGCATTGGCAATACTGGGAGCTTCTCTTTTTTCTTGGGATTGTGGATAGTGTAATCCCTAGTTTAGCTGGCCCACAGTAGGGAATTAGAAGTTCCTAAACCTTAGTCTGTACATGATACATTTCTGGGTTTACCACTTATGTCAGAGGATCTTGGAAACTTTCTCCCATTAGGATTGTATGTAATGTAGTCCCACCTTTTACCTGATCACTTCGGGAATCTTAAGAATTTTTGCCCATAGTAGGATTGTGGGTAAATTGGCCTCACAATGAGGAATTTTGGAGTCTTTCTTTTTAGAAAATTATAGACAATTATGGATAACTAAATTATGGTTAATTTAGTCCTGGGTTTAACCACTCAACATGGGGTATTCTGGGATCTTCCTACATCTTTAGAATTGGAGGTAATACATTTCCAAATTTATTTGCTTGCTTCAGGGATTCCTGGGAAACTTGTTAAAAATTATTGTGGGCACTGTAGTCCTATTTGATTGCCCATTAGATAATCTTGGTGCTTACTACCCCTTGGGATTGTGGAAAATGTAGTCCGTGGAATGCCCCTTACTGTTGAGGATCCTGGGAACTTTCCAGGACTGTGGATAATGTAGTCCCAAGTTTTGACTGCAAACTGCAATGATTCCTTAAAAACTTATTCACAAAGGATCATGGGCACAATAATTCAATTTGACTGGTCACTGATGGGCAACCATAGCAGTTTCTGCCCCTTACAATTGTCGGCAAGTTAGTCATTGGAATTTCCCTCTTGCTGTAGAGGATTATGGAAACTTCCTCCCTAAGAACTGTGGGTAATATAATCCCCAAATTTGCCTACTTACCTCAGAGAATTCTGGGAAATGTATCCATGTAGGATTGTGGGTAATGAATATTTGCAATTTATCACATAGCAGGAAAACTTAGGAGCATTCAGTGTCATAGCATTGTGGGTTTTGTAGTCCTTGCAATTGCCCTCTTACTGTGGAGGATTCTGGGAGCTACTTCACTAAGTATTGTGGTGAATGTTATCTTGTAATTTGCCAGATGACTGTATGGATTACTAGGAAACTTGTGCATTAAAAAACTGTTCATCAGTGAGCAGTCAAATTAGTACATTTGACTGCTCACTGATGGACACTTGAAGGGTCTTAACCCTTACAATTGTGGGCAATGTATTTCTTGGTTTTATCTTCTCAATGTAGAGGATCTGGGGAAATTCCTAAGTATTTTATGGGTAAGGTAGTCTCACACTTTGAACACTGCAGAGATTCTGGGAAACATGTACATGTGAGATGGTGGGTAATGCAGTCTAGCAATTTCACCACTCATTTCAGGAACATCTGAAAGGTTCAAGGACCATAAGACTGGGGACAATGCAATATTCAAAACTGCCACCTAGCTACATAGAATCCAAGGAACTACTACCCTAAGAATTATAGGTAATATAGCTCAACAATTTTAATGCTAACTGCAGAGTTAGGTTTAAGGTAAGATTGTTAGGGTTATGGTTAGGGTTGGGGTCAGGGGTTAGGATTAGAGTCCGTGAACTGATTTCTATGATACCAAGACTCACAGCAATACTGTACTCTACATGGTAACCTGGGGAATTTAGGCTCTATTGATGATACCACTCTCAGAGATACTGGCTATATGTGCATAACCACAGAATAGGGTTTCTATTATTGAGTTTCACTGGCTCCTGAACTCTATGAAAAACCATATAAATCATCTTATATGATGGTAGGATACACAAGCCTGGTGAGCAAAATGTAGAACATAGTTAACTGTTTATAATATGTTAGAATTCCCAGAACTGTTGAGATCTTCCTATGGTTCTTGGGATCTATGATGAAAAACCTACCATATCATCTTGTGTCTATGGGAGCCATGTAACTGGCTTTCCATTATGGCAGGATTCATAGATCTGCTGACCTCTATGTGTAGAAAAAGGAACCAATTTCTATGATGGGAGGAAAGCAAAGCAGCTGGTATCTACAAAGAGAGTCAGAAAAGTGGTGTTGTATTTTCTAAGGATCCCCAGGTCTCCTGCACTTTATTTGGAGATCCAAATAAGTAGTGTCTTATGATAGCAGTTATAAAGGTATGCTGGTCTCCATGTGAAAAGCAAGTGACATAGGGTTTAATTGTGGTAGAAGTCAAATTACTGATGGATTTACTGTGTGTCCAAAGCTAGGGAACTGGGTTTCTCTCATGTCATAACACACAGAGGTGCTCAGCTGTCTGTGCAGACAGAAAAATGGGTTTCTGTGATGGTCGGTACCCCTGGGCTTCTAAACTCCATAGTGGCCAGCCAGGGATCTGAATTTCTTTTGTTGGCAATGTGATTATTGTTGCTGGGTCTACATATGGAGACAGGTAACTGGCATTATAGGATGGCAAGACACGCAAGACTGCCAGATTCTACTTTGAGAGTCATGGAAATAGGGTTTATGATAGGTGTTTGAAGGCTGCTGGACTTTATTTGTACGTCCAGGCAACAGGGTTTAAATTAAGGCTGATTCCAAGGACTGCATGGCTCTCCAAGGAGGCCTGGTCAATTGCAATCTATGATTTCCTAATACCCAAAGTTGCCTCAAAAAATGTGGAGTCATAGAACTGGGTTTCTTTGATGACAGTGTTAGACCAGGATGCAAGAAAAGACCACTGACTCCAATTAAAATCAAATTAAAGCAAGCTTATTATTTCGACTGGCCGGACTGCCTTTTCCTCCCAAAACGGCAGGAACAAGACAGCAGCCCCAGCTTTCCTACAGCCCAGCTTTATAGCCCAGAAAGTTACACAAAAGGGGGGTTACAGATAACAGAACTCTGACAAGCATCACACTAATGGTAGTTTACAATTTTTGCTGGCCCCAACATCAGAATTTATGAAGACCATTAGAGCCTCAGAGAGGGTCGTTGTCTGGCCAGGGAAGGCCAATATTTATGAGGTGTCACTAAAGTTTCAGAGAGGGCTGCTATCTGGTCAGAGAGCCAGGCATGGGTGAGTTCAAGGCATGGGCAGGCATTCCAAGCAGGTTCAGAATTTGCAGTAATTTATAGTAAAGCCGAAATTAGCTTTTCATGGCTTTGTGGTGAGAGGGCTCCCAATTTAATAAAAGATCAGGTTGGGTTTATCAACAGGACACCCAAAGCTACTTGAATCTCTGTGGAGAGTAAAAAATGACAAATTCTATAATGACAAAACTTATAGAAATGTTAGGTTTTTCATGGTTAGCCAGAGAACAGGAGAAATAAAATAGCAGGGATTCCAAGTCTTCATGATCATATTTGGAGAATCAAGGAACTGGAGTACTTATGACAGGAATTTCCATGCTGCAGGACTCTTTGTGGAGTGTCAGGGATTTGAGGTTCTACTATGACATAACTTGAGATTTGACACTATAATGGTGAAACTCACAAAGTTGTTGAGATTTATGTATCCTAGGTAAATGGGGTTATATTATGACAGGATTCACATTTATTTTTGGCCTCTTGGTGAAAATTGAGAGATCTTGATTTTATGTTGACTGTACTCAAAGTGCTATGTGGTCCATGCAGAGAACAATGGGATGAAATTAAATTGATAGTAGAATTCCCATCCTGTCTGAGCTGTACATGAAAAACCAAAACAACAATAAAACAGGTTTTCTGTTTATGGCATGATGCACAGGGCTCCTGGACTCTACAATGAGAGATGGAAAACAGGTGTTCTATGACAGCAGGACAACTGATCTTTATGTAGAGAAAATAAACTGTTTTCTATGATAGCATAAACACCAGAGCTGCTATGAGATATGTGGAAAGCCAGGGAACACAGGTTTGATAAATTGGCCTCCAATGTTTTCTTGGCTTTACTTGGAGACATGGAAATGGGGTTCTATTGTGTCAGAACTCACAGTTCTGCAGGTCTGTATATGGAGAGCAAGAGAACTTGGTTTCTATGATGACATGACTCTCAGGACTGCTGTTCTCCATGTTTCCAGGAAAATCTAGTCTGGTGGAATTTACATGGAAATCACAAGAAACTGGGGTTATATGATGACAGGACTCTTAGTACTTTTGACTTATCATATTAGTATTAAATTTCATAAGAGAGTCATTGTATTAGTTTATACATATGTATACATACTAAAGAATTTAAAATACAAAAAAAGGGCTGGGGATGTGGCTCAGTGGTCGAGTGCCCCTGAGTTCAACCCTCATCACCAAAACAACAACAGTAACAAAAAACCCACAGGGGACTGCAATTCTAGGAGGTTGGACTATCTGTCCTGCTAATATTTATGTGAAAAGCATTGAAGCTGAGGTTCTATTTATGGAAGAATTCCTGGTCTCCTGGGGTCGACAAGAGAGACAGGTAAGTGGGTTTCTCTGGTAGCAGTGAAGCCAGAATTAGACAGGCAGTCAGTGTAAATAGGTAAATTGAGTCAGGTCAGATCTAGGAGGCCAATTTGAGTGAGTATGGGCAGTTGGATATTGTCCCCTGAGGAATCTTATCAAGAACCTGCCCCTGCTCCAACCCGTTGCCAAGGTAACCTGTCCCAAGAATTTCCCCTCCCTATAGGGAACTATAAGGTTGTTCAAGTGTCCTTGGCTACTCTGCCCTGCCCTTCCCCCTTCAGCCCACCAGTTTTCCAACTTTTGGCCATCCTACTGGGCATTCCTGGGTCTAGTCACTAGGCAGGAAGGAGAAAGATCAGGGGGAAAAGGCAGAAGAACAAAGAAATTCTAAACATATAAAAAGGGCAGAACACCTCATCTCTTAGGATACCAGGATACCAGCTATGGCCCCCTTCTCCCTTGCTGTTACCCCATTTAAAATAAACCCTGGTCATATGCTTGCTTTGGAGTGCTTCTCTAAAGTTAAAACTTCAACATGTGGGGAAGCAGGACTTGTAACTGATAACTGGTAGTGTTACAGCTGTTTACTGGTGACAAGTCCTTGCTTCCCCGAACGTTGAAGTGTAACACCAGGGAAGCATGCCGAGGCAAGTGTAGAGTGGAAAGTGGAAGGCTTTATTAAAGGATTTCAGAAAAGACTTCCTCCAGGAGGAAAAAGAGAATCCATGATGGGGAAGGTCTTCCCTTTTTTATAGCTAAGGTCTTCTTTTAGTCTTCCCACATTTTTGTCCTTTGTTTCTCTTTATCCTGCAGTGATAGAATGTAGATGGGAAGGCCAAAATGTGGGAGATAGATGACTGGAGGAGTTATCTGGGCAGGAAGGGCCTGGGGTGGTTTGATTAGCACTTCCCAGTTTGCTGGGAGCTGTTTCATTAACATTTCCTTAGAATGAGTTCAAGGCGGGCCATGGGAACATTAACATTTCAATTTCCCCAAATGCTGCTCTGGTTTCTTGGACTCCAGTTTTTGATAATGGCCTCAATTTTCTTTATCTTACTCCATATTAGACCTGATTTATGTAACTACACTAACTACCTATCTTTTAATCTGGCTTCAGCGGTATCAACAGGGCGGTCAGTTCCTCTGAATTCTATGTTTAGAAAAATGAAACTGGGGTTCTCTTGATGGTAGGACTCACAGTGATGCTGGGCTTTACATGATGAGCTAGTAAATTAGAGTCTATGACAGCAGTACTCACTGGGAATCTTGGCTTTTTTTGTGGAGCATCCAGGACCTGGGATTTTATCATGGCAGTATAGCTGGGGTCTATGTAGAGAGCCAGGGACCTTAAATTGTGGAGAGTAGGATTTGCAGAGATGGTTACCTCCTCATGGAATGTCAGAAAACAGGACTGAGGGAGCCTTCTGGCTGGAGTGATGATGAGGTACACAGTAAGATGGACCTTAAACAATGGTGAGGGTTTTAATTAAGGCAAGGACATTCTAGACACTCAGAGCAGCAAGAACCAAGGTGAAAAGAGAGGTGGCAAGTCATAATGACACAGGATTTATTTAGAGGAGTGGCTCTTAAATTTTTTGTGTCAAAGGCAGACAGGCTGAGGCAGGAGGAACACTTGAGAGGTCTTGAATTTGAGACAAATTCTTTGCAACAGAGCACAATTCCATTTTTATTCATTATTAAACATTATTCATCACAAAGAGCCTTTATTATAAGATGACATCAATTAGTTTTTATTGTTTTGGGAATTAAAATTTAGTAAAGTTTGAGTTACTGTGTCAATTCCCTATGGCTGCTCAAGAACATTGCCACAGATAATGACTTAAGTGACAAAAAATTATTGTCTAGCTCCTGTAGTAAGAAGTCTAAGATGAATTTCACAGGGCTAAAATGAAGGTATGCCAGGCAGCAATCTCTTGATGTCTAGCTCCCAAGATAAACCTCAGCTCCATGGGATTACAGATGTGCACCACCAAGCCCAGCAAAAGATTCTTAATCATATCTACAAAATCCCTTTTGTCACTTAAGATAACATATTGAAAATTTCCCACAGATGAAACATGTATATATCTTTGAAAGACCAATATTCTGCTTATCACAATTAGTAATTTACTAATTGCACATTGGCACACATTCATAAATCCTAGGGATGTGGGAAGTTGAGACAAGTGGATCAAAAGTTTGAGGAGAGCCTGGGACACTTAGCCAGACCCTGTTTCAAAATAAAACAGAGGGCTGGGGATGTAGCTCAGTGGCCCACATCCCTGGGCTCACACCTCAGTACCACAACACACACACACACACACACACACACACACACACACACACACTTATAAATACGTTACAAGTTAACATAAAATTGTTATAAATAATAATCAAAAAAGTGAGAAGAGCAGTATTGTTTTACTCTTTTGCAAATATTTTAAATTCTAGCATGATAAAATACCAGATTCTTGAAATTTGCTTCTGCATTCAGTTTCTTGGGTTCATGAAAGTCTGGTAGTCTCTGGTCAAATTCTGCTATACAAATATGAAATGATGATAATAAAAAGGCAAATAATGTATTATACCATGAAAAGTTCTCACTTTATGGACCCTCTGAAAGAGCTTCTTGTTCCATAGGGGCTTCTGGATTATACTTTTGATGGTTGTTTTGAGTTTGTCTGAGATACAGGTGTATGTGTGGATGATGACCTTGGAACTATTGTTGTCATATTGATCTCCCATCTATGGTGGCCACCAAGTCCCCAAATGTCTCTAAGTTATACTGACATCAATAGAGGCTTTAAGAATTGGTAAAGGTGTCACTGTGTTGTTTTTTTATTTTTATTTTTTAGTTGTAGATGTGTTACCGCTGTTTTACCAGTGAAGAGTCCTTGCTTCCCCAATGTTGAAGTATAACACCAGAGAAGCACGCTGAGGCAAGTTTAGAGTGGAAAGTAGAGGCTTTATTAAAGAACAGCAGAAAAGACTTCTCCCCTCCCTGGAGGAATAAGGGGACCCAAGAGGTGGAATCCATGGAAGGGTGAATGTGTTCCCCTTTTTATAGCTAAGGTCTTCATCCAGCTTTCCCCCATTCCTGTCCTTTGTTTTGTTATCTTTCAGTGATGGAATATAGGATGGGGCACAGGTGGGCCAAAGGAGTAATCTGGGCAGGAAGGACTTTTGGATTAGCATCTCCATTTTTGCTGGGAGCTTTTCCATTAACATTTCTTTTGGATGGGCTCTGGGCCTTGGGGACATTAACATTCCAAGAGTTGTTCTGCTTTTCCCTGACTCCATTCTCAACATGGCCTTCATTTTCAATTTTACTCGATTTACCTAACTACACTACCTATCTTTAAATCTTGCTTCAGATGGACACAATATCTTTATTTATTTACTTATTTTTATGTGCTGCTGAGATTCAAACTCAGTTCCTCATGCATGCAAAGCAAGTGATCTACCACAGAGCTGCCACCCCAGTTGTTTTTGCTATTATTTTTGCAGTACTAGGGATTGAACCTAGGGGCTCCTGCATGTTTGGCAAGTGCTCTGCCACTAGGCAAGATCTCTGTCTCTCCTTGCCCTTTATTTTATTGTTATTTTGAGACACAAGGGATGGCTAGTTTGCCCAGGTTGGCCTTGAACTTTCCAGGACTCCTCCTGCCTCAGCTTCCCAAGTACCTGGGATTATATGTATGCCCTACAGCACTGGCTCACCACATGTTTTTATTTATTTATTTATTTACATTTTATTATTATTATTTCAGTTTTAGGTGGACACAACATCTTTATTTTATTTTAAGGTGGTGCTGAGGATCGAACCCAGTGCCTCATGCGTGCTAGGCAAGCACTCTACCACTGAGCCACAACCCCAGCCCTTCACCACATGTTTTTAAATGGAGAAAGATATGATTTAAATTTTCAAGTTACTTTAGTAGAATCCTGGTAACATTTTGTAGCAAAAAAGAAAAACCACATAATTTTCACATGGCGGGTGAGAATAAAAAATTTGTCATAATGAGGAATTAAGAAAGTAATAGTTCAGGGTTGAGCTCTTGAAGCTGAAGAGGTTGCTAAAGATGTTCAGGTGGAAGGTGTGGCTGTGACTGCACAGGGCTATAGGACCAGATAAGTGCTCTTTGGCATGGAGAGGTTCAAGGATGAGTGTTAGAAAACTCACCACATTGGCATCACTCTGCAAGACAGGGGGCCTGCTAAAATTACCAAACAAAACAGGAGGCTGCTCTGGAGACCTTTAGGTGATGACATGTGAAACCAAGTATCTTATCATTACTAACACAGAACACAGACCTCCATAATTATCTCACTTCTAAATAATTTAAAAACTCATTTCTCTGTTTTAACAACGAGAATAGTAGCACAGTCAACTTCTATAAAATACCACATGGTAATAAGTTACTAGGGAGGACTTGTACTTGGCAAACACAGGTTATTAAGTTCCTGGGACACTGAGATGCGATACTGTTACACTGGAGCCTTAACTCATGCTCAACAGTCAATGGGTTGGACTTTGCTTAAGCTCCGTGAGTGGTTTCTAGTGTGTCTCTGCTTGGGCTCAGAGAAGGGCACCGTCTGCAGCAAGCAGCACCACCTAAAGGAGCAGACTCCATGGTCTACCGACTCACTCAAGTCCATTCCTTTCTATGGAACCTCCTGCTGCAAGGACACCGGGCAGCCTTGGCTTTAGCTTTCCTGGGAATCCACTTGGGTGAGCAACAGAGGCCTGGGGCCCCTCACCCTGGAATCCCAGCTCCAGCTGCGCGACTGCGCAGATCGCGACCTGGAAAGAGACCCCGCCCTTGAGGCTCAGAGGGCTAGACGGAGCCCAAGCGCAATGGCAGGCAACCCAGTGCGGGCGGGCTTCCTTCTCTCTTCCGCTGGTCCTCCCATGCACACCATTAGCTCACCTGGACGCTACTGTGGGTCTGCTTGCCTCCGCCCAGGTGAGCGCAGGCTCCCGACTTTCGGTGGAGAGCGAGAGGGCGGGCGCGGCAGGCGGGATGGGAGCGTGCTGGGGGACCGGGGCGCCGAGCCTCCTGCCCTGATATATGGCGCTGCGGACATAGCGGGGGGGGGGGGGGGGGGGGGAGAGGGGCGCCCTGGAACGCGCCGTCCATGGCCGCCTTCGGAACTCTGATTGGGCGCCAAGGTCCTAAGGTGAAGGTCAGGTGGAGAGCGACAGCTCCCTCTGACCCGGCAGGCGGTGGTCGCATCCTTAATGCAGAGGGGTCTGCGCTGCTCCGGAGCCTGCGGCGTAGAGGTCAGGGCTGTAATTAGCTGGAGGTACTTCTTTCTTTCCTACTTTTAATCCCTTTATTTCCTTCTCTTGTCTAATTGTTCTTCCTAGAATTATATTAAACAGGAGTGGTGAGAGTAGATATCTTTGTCTTGTTATTGATTTTAAAGGAAATGCTTTCATGTTTCTCCTGTTTACTGTGGGGTTGGCTTTGGGTGTTTTCATATATACCCTTTAGGGTATTGAGGTAGGTTCCTTCTATCCCTAGTTTCTTCATTGCTTTTATTTTGACAAATTTTGTGCTGAATTTTATCAAAGGCTTTCTCTGTGCCTATCAAGATGACTAAATGATTTTTGCCCTTAATTCTACTTATGTGATGAATTACATTTATTGATCTGTGTATATTAAACCATCCTTGCATCTCTGGTATAAAACCAAGTTGATCATGACGTACAATCCTCTTAGTATGTTGTTGAACATGATTTGCTAATATTTTATTAGGTATATTTTTTAAAAGTCTAAGTTCATCAATGATAGTGGTCTGCAGTGTTTTTACTTGATGTGTCCTTATCTGGTTTTGATATGAGAGTGATACTAGCTTCATAGAATGAATTTGGAAGTGCTCCATTCCTTTCTATTTAATGGATTAATTTGAGGAGTATTGGCTTTAGTTCTTCTTTAAAGGTCTGATAGAATTCAGCTGAGAATCCATCTGGTCCCAGGGTTTTATCTTTTGGAAGGCATTTTTTTATGGTTTCTATATATCATTCCTAGTTATTGGTCTGTTTAGGTTTTCTATGTCCTCTTGATTCAGTTTTAGCAGGTTGTATGTGTCTATTTCTTCTAGGTTTTCCAACTTATTGCAGTATATTTTCAATATAGTCCCTAATGTTCTGCTGAATTTCTGTAATATCTGTGATTTCCCCTTTTTCATCTCTATTTTTATTAATGTAAGTCTCTCTTTTCATTTTGGTTAGTTTGGCTAAATGCTTATCAATCTTGTTTATCTCAGAGTTAGCCACTTTATTATACAAAGTGTGTCCACTGAAAGCCCATTTCTGTGCAAGGGCAAACCTGCATTTACTTTCCCTTGGCCAGCCTTTCATATCCCCCTTTTGCAGCTGCCTGCTCTTTCCAGTAGCATCCATTGGGCTTAGACACTGAACTTCTGCTGGAACCCAGAAGGCCTTGGTGGAAAACTCTTGTGTCCAAGATGAGGACAACCTGGTGTCTGTAGGACAGGGAACCTCCTGGCAGTAAGTAGGTGGGGCTTATTGCCCCATAGGGAAGGGCCACAGGTCAGAGCAGTGCCCAGAGCCCAGCCAAGTGTAAGATTCCTTCTGCAGTCTTCCTTTCTGCCTTTCTCCTATGAATTGCTTTCATGTATGCTATGTAGAAGTAGCTCCCATTCCACCTGTTAATTGGTGTAATTCAGACTCAAGATTAGAGAGGCAAGGCCTGGGTGTTTACTCAACAGTTCTCAAAACTCCTTACATAGGCTCAGTCACTATTCCTAGACATAACTTTGTCCCAGCCTCAATATCATGGTGTAAACACAACATCATGCCTATCAGCTTCTGGCCCCACCATATTGCAGGGCCCAGTCTTAGATGAAGGAAAAACCAAACCCACCTGCATCAGACACCTAGAAATCTCAGATCCAAAGCTTGAAAGAAAGGTTTAAGTCTTGAAAGGGGGAATAGCAAATGAGGGCATTTAGTTTTTATTTTTAATTTTTATTATCTTTTTATGTGGTGCTGAGGATTGAATTCAGGGCCTCACATGTAGGAGGCAAGCACTCAGTCACTGAGCCACATCCCAGCCCCGCAAATGAGGGCATTTACTGCATGGTTCTCCAAACAATGTGGGGTATATTGAAGAATGGGCGAGTACCTATGAGGAATTACGTTATGGCTGCAGTGACTTGAAGCATGAGTACAAGCTGAATACAGAGCTATGGAGAGGGGAGCAGGATCCATGCACAGAGGGTGGCAATGCTACAGAGCCCCAGAGTGCTTTCCAACCCTGAAAGCACCAGCTCCTTGCTGCCCATCTGGCGGGAACCTGGACAGCACTGCCACCGCCTGGCACAGCTGGGAAACTACAGCTCAGAGTTGTTAAGTCACATAGCCAAACCACTCAGGCTTGGCCAGGGTGCAGCGGAATTAGAACTCAGAAATCACAACCTGTAATGCAGCCCTTTCTCACACTCCAGCACCCTGGATTGACTTTATGGAGCCTGGAGGGCACTCGCCCTTCTCAGGGGTGGCTTCAGGTGTTCCTGGTCTCCACGCTCTGCTGCCAAAAAGGTCCCCTGTTTGTGCCGCCCATAGGAGGTACCTGGCGGACATAAGTCAGGTTGTAGTTTCTGAAAGGTGCTTGGTTTATCCTGCAGTGGAAACTGTGGGTCTGGCATCTGCTCACCTTGGCTCTGCCCTTTCTCCTCCAGGCTCCCCATCCCGAGGAGGCGCTCACCTGTTTTGCTCCACTCCAACAGAGCTGCCACCAGTCCCAGGGAGAGAGGGACACTCTGCTCGCCGGAGGAGACCTGCAGAATTTCAATGGGTTGGAGCTACAGTTGCTAACCTCAGGGCCACTATGGCTCAACGAAAATGAAGGGAAAAGTTAATTGGAACAACAGATAACACCTCTGCAGCCTCTGGACACAGAGAAAGTTGCTCAGATGGCAGAGTGTGCAAACCCCAACAACTGCTAACCATCCTTTTAGATCTATTTTAGCCAAAAATATGCAAATGTATGTTGAATAACCAGAACAGTGAATTTTAGAGGTTGTGCATCAGGACTAGATAGTGGAATAGTTCTCTTTGCAACATTAAGCAAATTAATCAGTCAACAGAATCCAGGCTCAGGATGCATTTGCAACCTGTGGAAAGAGATGAAATTAAAAGTTGAGATGAAGGTATGAAGCTGTAGCATAATGTCCTCTAAGCTAATCAGAGGTGAGACACAGGGGCCCTAATGACAGCCACCTCCGGGTTCTCCCCTAGATGTGGTTCTGTGGGGATCCTGGAGTTGCCTCCATGTTTGTCTGTTGTTCCCCAGGAAGCTCCTGTGAACAAAGATGTAGGCCTGGGTTGTTGTGCTTGCATTTTTCTAAGTTTACCACCCACATCCAGAACTTTTTAATCTCTTTCCATAGGCAGCAACTGCATATTGAGCCTGAGTTTATCAGCTGCATGTACAGGTGTTTCTATTCAGAATTCACTTTTCCCTCTGTGAGGTGTGCAAAGGTAAAGGCAGTCCAGAGTAGAGACCTGGGGGAGCTCAGAGACACCAGGGCCTCCATGGCATAGATTCATAGCAGTTATGCTATTTTATTACCCATTGAAGCACATCCTGATTGCTTAAGGTATTAGGGCATTGTGAATAGAACTACTATATGTAATGGAGTGGTGTTATCTCTTTTTTTTTTTTTTTGGAGTGGTGTTATCTTGATATACATTTTTGAGGAAGTTGTCTATATTTTTAGGACCATGTGGTGAGACCATGTCTAACTTTGGGGAAAATGGTCAGTTTTTTGATAGTGTTGAACTGTTGTGTGCTCTTCCAGCAATGCACAAGAGTGCCTGTGGCTGTTTATCATCCTCATGGTTGATACTACACTTACTAAAGACCTTAGCAGCTCGGTAGGTGTGCAGTGCACTTGGGGTCTTAGTTTATGCTTTCCTCATGACAGGTGATACTAAGAATCATTTCTATGCTTCTTTACCATCTCGTATCTTTCTTGTGAGTTGTCTGTTCATATCTTTACCCATTATATTGTCTTATTGTTGAGTCTTACTATATTTTTTACACAAGTTTGTTTTAGACATATACTTTCCAAAGATTCCCCCAGTCTCTGATTTGTCTTTTTATTTCCTTAATGTGATTTTTTTTACAGAGGAATTTAATACATTCCACATTATCAGGTTTTTCTTTCATGGATTTCTTGTTGTTATTGTTTGTTTGTTTGATAGCAGGGATTGAACCCAGAGTGCTTAACCACTGAGCCACATCCATAGCTTTCATGGATTTTGGGGGTGGGTTGTATTTAGAACCTCATCATGAAACATGTGGTCATGCACATCTTCTAGAGTTTTACAGTTTCCCATTTTAAATGCAAATCTAGAGAGTATTTTGATAGGTTCTGGCATCCATATGTGTGGCTTCTTGAAGTGTGTGTCCTTTTGAAGTCAGTGATGTCTAGTTTAGGTTTAAAAAGAGCGTGTTGGGAATTTCTGGAATGCACTGAATCTTCAGATCAGGTTTGAGGTAGTTTCATCTTAATTATATTGAGACCTTAACAAAGACTATCTCTGTATTTATTTATATTTTATTTGATTTCTTTATAAACATTTCAAGATTTTCTGAAATATGATTATACTTTATTACTTACATGTAAGTACTTCAAATTTGGGGTCTCTATTTTAAATATAATATAAATGCTTTAAAACTTTTCTTATTCTAGTTTATAAATTTCACTGTTTCCCCAACATGATGGCTGAAATATAGGAAATCAATGAAATTTTGTCTATGGGCCATGTACTTTGCTGTTTTCTATCTCCATCCATTCTGATCAAGACATAGGAGGTAGGCTTTATTTCTTTTCGATTTCCAAAATCATGACCTGAAATAGTCAGAACTATGAATTTAAGAGCTTCATTGTACCTAGCACAAGGGGGTGCAGCTCTGAACAGTGAACACTCAGCATCCTTCACTGCCCACAGTGGCCAGCATGGGGCACTCAGAACAACTTTCTCTGATCAACTGCTTTTGGGGGCTGTGTTCTGTGCCCTAATCAAACTTCCTTCTCCTGGGGACCCACCTGAGAGATGCCACATCTAGGGACTCCTAGAGGCTCTATCTAAGGTGTAGACCAGAGGTTTTTTTCTTTCTTTTTTTTTTTTTTAATCCTGGGAGACACCTAGAAAGATACCATGGACTAGGGATGCCTGGTGGATATGTCTACGGTGAGGACCAGAGCTTTCTTCCCTTTGGAACCTACCCATGGAGGCTCCACTGTGGATTCAGGATGACTGAGGTCCATGTGAAGAAAACATGAGGAAGAAGCTTCCTGTGCACTGCCTGGTGGGCTGAGAAGGAGTTTCTGCTATGTTCTTTACTTTCTCAGGTAATATTTTAGGAGAACTTATTTTACAACAGTATTTCTTACTGAGGCTTTGGCTGCTCATTATCATGGTATGTCAATATATTTTGTGTGGCTTGAGTGTCTGAGGACACAAATGTGCAGGGAGGGCCCAGTGCCTGGAGTCTCATTTGGGCCTGAGGGTAAGGGCTCATGAAAATGCAGTAAGAAGCTCTCAGGAGCCTTTAGGGTGAGAGATGCAAAAATTATGGTGGATCACACTACTCAGAATCCTGGATCACTGCAGAATCCTCATTGCAGTTACCAGAGCCTTCTGCAGTGAAGGCAGCAGCATGGGTCAAATGACAGACTGTGCTACCCATAATTCTTGGGGACCTGCAATTTGCAGAGACCTCTGCAGATAGGGCTGTACTGACAAAATCAAACTATGCTGCCAATTACTTTTGGGTGCCTGCTCTGCCCAGGAGCCTCTGGGGGTGAGAATTTTAAGGGCAGAATACCAGACTTCAATGCTCAGAATCTCTGGGGATGCCTATATGCCCTGTAACCCTGTAAGTCCCAGAGGATTTGGTGGTGATGGTTTTGTTGGTAGAGCTCACTTCCTAGAATCTCCAGGGTCCCAGGGAAAGCATGGGGTCTTCAGCTCCTGTGATCCTCAGCGGGAATGTGCAGGCCAAAAACTAGACTGCATTATCCAGAACCCTCAGGGACTGCAGCTTCCAGAATCCTCTGTGGTGAGTGGGCAAACCACTGAACTGCATTACCCACAATCCTAAGGGGGAACTTTAGTTTCAGAATTTTCTGCAGTGAGTAGGAAAAACACAGGTCTAAATTACCCACAAATCTCGGTGCCAGTAACTCTCAGGATTCTCTGTTGTGAGGACTCTTGGACTGAGAGCTTAACTACAGTATCCAGAATCCTTGGTGGGGTGTGTTGCCCAGGTGAGTATGCAGCCTGCAACTCCCACAGGCCTCCCAAGTGAGAGCTGTGCATTATGCAGGTCAGACTACACTACCTACAATTCCTGGGGACATAGTGGTGAGTGTGCTGCCTGCAATTCCAGGAGGCTTCCACAGTGAGGTCTTCAGTACCAAGGTAAGCATGTGGCCTTCAGTTCTCATGGCCCTTGCAGGAGGGGCATGTAGGCAAAACAGTGGACTACCTTATCCAGAATTCTCAGGGGGAATTGCAGTTCCCAGGATGTGCAATAGTGAGGGCTTCAGGGTAGGGAGCTGAACTATACTACCTAGAATTCTTGGAGGTGCCCTGTGTCCATGTGGCCTAGAACTCTCAGAGGCTTCCACAGTGAGGGCTATGGAGGTAGAGGGCAAGACTATACTACCCAGAATCCCTGGGAGCCTGCAATCCCAGACACCTTCCTTTTGAATACCGCTGGGGCAAACTTTGTATTACACTACACAGACTCCTCAGGGGTGTCTAGGTAGGCTTATGCTACACAGATCCCAGAGCCATGTTGGGGGTGAAGTCCCCTTAGGTAGGATGGATTGCACCACCCAGAATAATCAATGGCCCACAGCTCTCAGTGACCTCTGCAGTCAGAGCTGACTGAGTAGAACTGAGTATAATACTCAGAATTCCCTGAGGCTCTGAGCTCTAAGTAGTCACTGTACAATTGAACATAGCACCAGGCTATAATACCCATGATCCTTGGGGGCTTGCAGCTCCCAAAATCCACTGTAGTGATGCTGCATGGGCAGAACACCAGAATACACCGTCTAGAATCCCTAGGGATGCCTGAGTGACTGTGTAGCCTGCAATTTCTGGAGACCTCTGCAGTGGGAGCTGCATTGTAGAAGACTGGATTACAGTACCCAGAATCCTGGGTGGGGATATGAGGTTGAATGTGCTACTTGAAGCCCCCATAGACTTCTGGAGTGAGGGCTGAGTGGGCAGAATTCCAGGCTACACTGTTCAGAATCACTAGGGGTGCCTGTGTAGCCTACAGCTCACAGAGACCTCTGCAGCTGGGCTGCAATGTGGAATACAAGACTGCACTACCCAGAATCCTGGTGATATGAGGGTGAATGTTCTACTTTCAACCCCTAAGCTTCTGGGGTGAGGGCTGCATGGGTAGAACACCAGAGTCCACTGCCAGGGTTCTCCAGGGTATCTGGGCCAGCACATGGCACACAGCTTCCATGGTCCTGAAGGGCAAAGACGGTGTGGGCAGCGCACCAGACTATACTGTCCAGAAACCCTGAGAACCCTGAATCTGTGTAACCTGTAGCTCCCAGAGGCATCCATGGTGAGAGCTGGACAGGCAGGAGAGACTGAATGATCTAGAATGCTCTCATAGGCTACTGGAAATTTGGTCTGAGCTCAGGTTCTTCTACCCTTCTACAGTGATCACCCTGGGCTGGGAATTAACAGATTTTCTTAGAACCCCTGATTTTGAATTGGAGCAGTTCCTGGCTAAGTCACTCTGTCTCAAAGACTACGTGTCCTAGAAGACTCTGAAGTGGTCTGTTTCTGGCCTCTGTCCTTGGGCTGAGGGTCTAGACTCCCTGTAGCTACCTCCCTCTGTGCCTCTGCCTGCCTATCTCAGGCTGCTGCAGCACTTGGCCTGGTGGAGTGCAGCAAGGGGGTCTCCTGGACTCCATTTCTCCTCTTCTGAGATTCTACTCCTCAGGTGCCACAGCCCGACCTAGTTAGAGCAGTGGAAACATATTTTATTCATTAACTGCTGAGGGTGGAAGAAGGTGCTGACATTCACCAGGGAACCAGGAGAGGTCCCGCCTCTGAGCTGGGAGGAGCTCCTGCACAGCGCATGGCCAAAGGGGCGTGGTCAATAAGGGGCAGGGCCTTGCCACCATCTTTAATGCTGTCTCCTTGAGAGTGAGGAGCTGGCTTCCGCCGCAGGCCCAACCTAGGAGAGCCCCAGTCCTCGGAGTGTTGGGTCACTCCACAGGGAGTGGCAGAGCTCCCTTCTCAGAGCAGATTGAGAGAGACATCCAAGTTGCGGACTCTCGTGGGTCATGCCTCCAGGGGCTCACACAGCTCCCTTCTCAGAGCAGCCTCAGTGTTGATTCTTGCCTTAGGGACTTTTGTGAGTCCTGTCTCTAGGGATGCCTGGGGTTTCCTTCTCCTCAGCAGCCTGAGAGAGACACTTGGTGTGTGAACTCTCGCGGGCCACATCTCTAGGGGTGCCTGAGGCTCCCTTCAACTCAGAGTGGCCTGAGGGAGATGCCTGGTGCGGGCACCCTCTTGGGTCATGTCTCTAGGGACGCCCGGGGTTCTGTTCTCAGAGCAGCCTAAGGTAGATGCCTGGTGTGGGGACCATTTTGGGTCACATTCTAGGGACACTGGTGGCCTCCCTCATCCTTACAGCAACCTGAGGGAGATGTCAGGCCTGGGGAGCCTCGTGAGTCAGGTCTCTACGTAGCCCTGGGTTCCCTTCTCCTCAGAGTGGCCTGGGCCAGATGCCAGGGTTGCTGTGCATGGCCGAAGGGGGCATGGCCAACCAGGGGCGGGACCTCAGTGCCATCTTTAAGGCCTCCTCCTTGAGAGTGAGGAGCTGGCTTCCCCCTCAGGACCAATCCAGGGGCCCCCAGTCCTCAGAGTGTTGGGTCATTCCACAGGGAGGGGCAGAGTTCCCTTCTCAGAGCAGATTGAGAGAGACACCCAGTTTGGGGACTCTCATGGGTCATGCCTCCAGGGACTCATGGAACTCCCTTCTCCTCAGAGCAGTCTCAGTGGATTCTTGGCTTAGGGACTTTTGTGAGTCATGTCTCTAGGGATGCCGGGGGTTCCATTCTCCTCAGAGCAGCCTGAGGGAGTTGCGTGGTTTGGGGACCCTCGTGGGTCACATTGTAGGGACACTGCGGGGCAGCCTCATCCTTACTGCAGCCTGAGGGATATGCCAGGCCTGGGGAGCCTTGTGGGTCACGTCTCTAAGTAGCCCTGGGTTCCCTTCTCCTCAGAGCTGCCTGGGGTGGTTGCCAGGGTTGCTGTGCTTGGCCACAGGGGGCGTGGTCAATCAGGGGTGGGGCCTCACCGCCATCTTTAATGCCGCCTTTTTGAAAGTGAGGAGCCTGCTTCCCCCTCAGGACCAACCTGGGAGAGCCCCATTCCTGGGAGTGTTGGGTCACTCCACATGGAAGGGCAGAGCTCCCTTCTCAGAGCAGATTGAGAGAGACCCAGGTTGGGGTCTTGGCTTAGGGGCTTTTGTGAGTCATGTCTTAGGGATGCCTGGGGCTCCCTTCTCCTAACATTGGCCTGAGGGAGACGCCAGATGTGGGGAGCCTTGGGGGTAGCAACTCTATGTAGGCCCTGGGTTTTCTTCTCCTCAGAGTGGCCTGAGGGAGATGCCTGGTGTGTGGACCCTCGTGGTTTATGTCTCTTTGGATGCCTGGGGTTCCCTTCTCCTCAGAGTAGCCTTGGGGAGATGCCTTGCTTGGGGACCCTCATGGGTTATATTTTTAGGGAAGCCTGGGGTTTTCTGCTCAGAGCAGCCTGAGGAGATGCGAAACATGGGGACCCTCATGGGTCATGTCTGGAGGGACACCTGTGATTCCCTTTTCCTCAGAGCAGCCTCAGAGAGGTGGCTCAGAAGCTTCTGGCAGCCCTGGCAGCCAGTGAGGTGATGGTGGGAAGCATGAGGAGCAAACCCTGTCCTGGACCTGAGAGCTGAGGGCAGCCTTGGCTGTCAGCCCCACTCTGTCCTTCACAATTTCATCCTGGCTCCCTGTGCACAAGTGACTCTTCCTTAGGCTATGACCCTCATCATCTTAACATAGTGACTCAGGGTGGTTTCTAGGGAACCTGGCAGGGAGGAAGGAGGAATATATAGGGAGGGAGGAATGTACAGCCTAAGGGAAGGGGACATCATTCCACTTCCTTGTTTTCCTTAGTGTTTAAATGGTTTGCTTTTCTTGATGTGTTACATAGTAAAAAAAAAAAAAAAATTAAAAAGTACGTATGTTAAAACTATGTTATTTTAAATTTTTTTTTTAATTTTTATTTTTGGGTACTGGGGATTGAAATCAGTACTTATCTTTTTTTTTGTTGTTGTTGTTGCATGTGACCACTGACCCATATCTCCAGTCCTATTTTGTATTATAGAGACAGGGTTTTACTGAGGTGCTTCACGCCTTGCTTTTGCTGAGGCTGGTTTTGAAGTTGAGATCCTTCCGCCTCAGCCTTTTGAGCTGCTTTAGTTTAAATATATTACTTCTAACAAAGCCAGAATTTATTAAAAATACATCTCATGTTTTTTGTGGAACCGAACTCATGAACCACATTTTTCCTTTTCTTTAATCTCTGCTTAGTTTTTTTAAAAAATTTTTTTAGTTGTAGAAGGGCACAATGTATTTATTTTATTTATTTATTTTTATGTGGTGGTGAGGATCAAAACTAGTGCCTCACACATGCTAGGCAAGCGCTCTACCACTGAGCTACCACAGCCACACGTTTTTCTTTTGGTGGAGAGTTTAATTAGCAAGAAGCCACCCCTCCAGGACCCTCTTGCTAAGGCCTTCCCCTCCAGACCCTGCCTCTCCTCTAGACCCCACCTATATTCTATGGCCCTGCTTGTCCTCCTGAACCACCCTTTCCCCTCCTTCCTACCCTGCCTATCCTCTAGGTCCTACTCTTGTTCCAGGGCCTGTCCCTTCCTCAGGTCCCACACCTGTGTGAAGCCCTGCCCCCTTGTGACTCATTCTCCCCCTTCTTCAGACCCTGTCTCTCCTCCAGATCTTTCCCTTCTTCCTGTCCTGCCCCTCCTGCAGACCTCACCCCACCTCTTTAAAAAAATATTTTTCTGTTGCACATGGACACAATGCCTTTATTTTGTTTATTTATTTTTATGTGGTGCTTAGGTTTGAACCCAGTGCCTCACACATGCTAGGCAAATGCTCTACCACTGAGCCATAACCCCAGCCCAACCTTCCTTCTCTTTAAGACCTTGACTCTTCTCCAGACCCCACTTATCTTCCAGGCCCCCCATCCTCCTGACCTTCCATCCCCCTCCTCCAGACTCTGCCCCTGCTAGTCTAGGATGAGCAGCTCCCTGGCTGCTGTGCTAATTGGCAGTATATTTGTAATGGTGCACAAATAACATCTTTTGTATAAACACTGACATCCTGCATTGGATGAATTATCTTGACTAGTATCAAAATTTGACATACCATAAAATAAATTTAGAAAAGTCACCTTTCTCTCTCTTTTATTCTCTATAGATCATGAACATTTGAAATAAAATTAGAATTTGTTAAAGGGCAGATGACAGCCAGCCTTGAGCCCTGATGATCCCAGGATCCCATCCAGTGGGAGAACTCTAAGTATCAGTCCAAGCTTTTCTATGCTAATTGATTCATTTATTTTTCTTATTTTAGAGTTATTTTGCTATGTAGTTCCCCATGGCCTTTGGTTCTGTGTAATAGATTTTTGCTATTCAATTTTTAATTAATATTTTTTCAATTTTCTATAGAATTTTTAAAATATTTTTTTAGTTGTCAGTGGATCTTTTTATTCTATTTATTTATTTTGTTTATTTATATGTGGTGCTGAGGATTGAACCCAGGGCTTAACACATGCCAGGCAAATGTTCTGCCTTTGTGCCCCAACTCTAGCCCTGTATAGGATTTTTAATTCTGTGAACTTCTATTTTTTATTCATTTTCTATTTAATTACACCAATAAGGAATATTTTAAAAATTTATTTTAGCTTACTTTGTTTTTGATTGAGAGAATTGTTTTGTTTGAGAGAATTGTCTTGTTTGGAAAGGCTCATAATCAAATGATTTTAATTATTTTCCATTTATTAAGACATGTTTGAGACTGGATGTGCAGCTCAGTGGCAGAGCACTTGCCTGGCATGTGAGAGGCCATGGAGTCCATCCCAGCACCACACACACAGAAGATGTCTTTGACAGGACTCAAGCATAAGATATATAGTTTCAAAAGATCATGTATTGGGGCTGGGGTTGTGACTCAGCAGTAGAGCACTTGACTGGCACGTGCAAGGCCATGTGTTTGATCCTCGGCACCACATAAAAATAAATAAATAAAACAAAAGCATTGTGTTGAACTACAACTAAAAGAAAAAATTTTAAGAAAAGATCATGTATTTACACATATACCAAAGTGCCTCTTCCAAATTCATATTAAATTATTCTAAGAAAATTTCAAATCAGTTTTAAAAGAGAAGAGGGTTGATGATATTTTTAATGTTAACTATTGATATTTCATGATATTTAAAACCACTATAGATGAAATCTCCTGAGATGCAAATCATTACAAAATGTAAGAGACAAGTCAGTAGTTACTTTTTTGTAATTTAGATACATTTACTAAAAGTAAGCTTTTTAAAAAACAGATATTTTCTTTTTTTCAAATTTAGAAAGCATTTCCATATGTCCTATTAAAGTTCTATATTCATCAGAAAGTTATCTTATTCCTTGCATACAAAGGGATGGGTTTTCTAATGAACATGATACTTTATGTTGTCAGAAATTCTTGTGGGAGACCTCTTTTAAGTGTTTTGCCTCTGTTCAAAATATCATTAAAATTTTTTATCCTAATGTTGGTGCCCCTATGTGCTTATAAGGTGGCTTTCAGAATGCAGTTGAATATCTCTCTCATATTTGTTGGATTCATTAGAAAAGTACATGCACTTTTGATCATATTTAAATGGTTGCATTTGAATTATTAGAAGCAGAAATCAGACATGTTAGTATTGTGAGCTGAACAAAGTACAGGTTTACTTTAATCATTTTGAGGAGGTTGACATAATGGCTTCTGCCTTGTTCTGTACCTGCCATAGTTGTCAGATATCTCACCTGGAGAATTTTTTTTTTGGCACTGGGGATTAAACCCAGGGCCTTGGGGCTGGGGATGTGGCTCAAGTGGTAGCGCGCTTGCCTAGCATGCGTGCGGCCCGGGTTCAATCCTCAGCAGCACCACATACCAACAAAGATGTTGTGTCCGCCAAGAACTAAGAAAAAAATAAATAAATGTTAAAATTCTCTCTCTCTCTCTCTCTCTCTCTCTCTCTCTGTCCCCCTCTGTCTCTCACTCTCTCTTTAAAAAAAAAAAAAAAAAAAAAAGATAAACCCAGGGCCTTGCTTGTGCTATGCAAGCCCTGAACTACATATGTCCCCAGTCTTTGTTACAATTTCATTCTGAGACAGGGTCTAGCTGAATTGCTAATGTCAGCCTCAAATTCGTGATCCTTCTGCTTTATCCTCCCAAATAGCTGAGATGACAGGCATGAGTCAAAGTGCCTGGCTTGTCCTGGAGGATTTTGATGTCAGTATCATGTTTCCAATGTGTTAATAATTTCCTAAGCTAGACTATGTTCATATCATATGTTTCTTATCAATAGTCAATAAAGCCTTTTTGTTGTTTTTTGATGGTATGCTTAATGTGAACATGATGTGACACCACTGTTTATGGTGATCTAGCTATGCAATACACTGTAAGGAGAGTATTTTGATTCTGAGAGTCTCAAGTGTTTTAGGTCCAGCATGTTTCCTTAAGAGGAGTGATTATTCATTTTCTATTTGATTACAAAAATAAGACAAATTCATTTTTTTTTGTTGTTCTGGGGGTTGGTCCTAGGGACTCCTGCATGCTAGGAAATCTTTCTACATCCCCAGCTCCATAGATCCTTTAGTTGTCATTAACTTCATGATGAGCTAGTGACAATAAAATTACTTAGAAGTTCAACTAGAGTTAGACTCATACAAGAGTGTGGGCATCCCTAGCTCCTTGTGATTTCTAAAAGGTAAAGTGTTTTCTCACAACACAGCAGCATCTAATATAATTTCTGGACCAAGCTGACACCTCTGCTTCTCTTGGCTCACCACTTCCTGCAGAGTTCTTGGAGGAGATGACTATTTCTTTGACTATTTGTCCCAGTCACAAATATTTGATTATATTGCTGCTAAAAAGGTATGCATAGAAATAAAATAGAGACAAGGATTCTTTGGGATAAATGATTCAGACACAGTGAGTCAATTTGCATTAGGACTTTTTAAATATAAAGTCACTCTTTCAGGAAAGTTAAACCAGGATTTGAAATAGAATCTCTAAAATGTCATTTTTTTTCTCCTCTATTGATCAAGTTTTAAGAAGGCAAACCTAGAACCTAGTGGCAGCATAAAAATATAAGGAGTTTACTTATGTTATTACTTCAACATGAAATATGTAAAAGAAGCACATACTTTGAATTTTATGTTAGTTTGAACTATTTGATTTTTGTGTTATGAATGTTCATAATAAAATACAGAACTAGCTAAGAGTGTCAGTTACCAGTAATTAACTGTATGAATAATTAAACAAGTAAGTGTTTGAGAAAATATAACCATGTCCTAAGGTTTTACTTTAGAGTAGTTTAATGTTTTTTTTTTTTTTTTTTTTTTTTTTTTTTTTTGTGTGTGTGTGTGTGTAGGTACTGGGGATTAAATCTAGGGGCACTTAATCATTGAGCCACATCCCCAGCCCTTTTTTATATTTTATTTAGAGGCATGTTCTCACAGAGTTACTTAAGGCCTCAGTAACTGAGGCTGGCTTTGAACTCAAAATCCTCCTGCCTCAGCTTCCCAAGATGCTGAGATTACAGGCATGTGCCACCATGCCAGGCTTAGTTTTATCTTTATACAGAGATTGAAAAGAAAGTGCAGATATTTCCCAGGTAGCCTCAATCTGGTTTCTTCCCTTGTTATGACTTGGGTGAGCTGTCTCTAAAGTGTTAACATCTTAGACCATTTGTCATGAAGAAAAAATAATGGTATGTTAACATTAACTGAAGTCACATATCCTTTGGATTCTCAGTTCTGTGTCTTCCTGTTCTAGGATCCCATCTAGGAGCCAACATGACATCCAGTCATCATGTCTCCATAGACTTCTCTTGGGGTGACAATTTCTATGTACTTCCTTGTTCTGATGACCTTGAGAGCATTGAGGACTACTTGTCAGGTATTTTTATAATTTTTTTTTGAATTTTCCTTTTTTCATATTTAAACTAGGGCTGTGGGTCTGGGGGAGGCAGGTCACAGAGGTGAAGAGCTGCTCTGTCATCTCTTGTCCTTATTGTCATATTAGTATTGACTGTGCTCACCTGGCTGAGGCAGTGCCTTTCAGATTTCCTTGTGTTTCTCATATTTAGCCTGGGGCTATTGGACTGGGGGAAGCTGGTCACTGAGATGAAAAGCAGCTCTATCATCTGATGCCCTCAAGGTGAAATGGTAGTATTGATTGTGCTCACCTGCTTGAGGAAGGGCCTTTCAGGTTTCTTACTGTGATGTTACTCTTTTTTTTGCATGTTCACATTGTCTGTTCTTCTGGAGGAAGTCATAATGCAGAGCCCATGCTCTCAATTATATGGAATTCTTCTGCACAAGAGGTTTCTATTCAACCTCATTTGTTTGTGTATTCAGTCATTTATATATATCAGTCATCTGGATAGTTTCCTTAAGCTGTTTTTTGTTCTCCCCCGCCCTTTTTAAATACTACTTTGCTGCTCAATTCATCCCTACTTTAACCATTGGGAATTCTTTCCATTGGAGATCTTTCCATTATCTCCTGTTGTTCTTTAACATATTTTCTGGTTTTGTCTCTAAGTTTTTTCTTTCTGATATTTAAATTACCCTGACTTATATATTTACTGTCTTACTCTTAGTATCAGCCATTTCTCCAAAGAGTCCTGGCTCCTTTGATTAGAGAGTGATAATAAAATCTTTCATCTGGCAGGGGCTGTGGCTCAGTGGTAGTGCACTCATCTGGCATGTGTGAGGCACTGGGTTTGATCCTCAGCACCACATAAAAATAACAAATAAAATAAAGGTCTTTAAAAAAGTCTATAAAACATATTTCATCTTGCATCTTGATCCACACAGCTGACAATGCAAAGAAGTGTATATGTATTCTAATCTTTTCATATCCCCTAGTTATAACTATGTTTATGTGGGACTATCTGTGAATGTTTTAAGCAAAATGTGAGTTTATACTGATCTGAGTCTGTGGATTCTGACCCCTTATGACATATATCCTTCTGCCTTCACCCCTTGTTTATCATAACACCCCATCTAGCTCCCAGTTTCTGCCATATAAATAATTCATTGTTTCATTATGAGCAATGAATTTATTATTGCTCCAGATTATGGGCTTTGACATAATAAGAAATACACATTCAGGGCTGGGGATGTGGCTGAAGCGGTAGCGCGCTCTCCTGGCATGCGTGCTGCCCGGGTTCGATCCTCACCACCACATTCAAACAAAGATGTTGTGTCCACCGAAAACTAAAAAAAAAAAAAAAAAAGATATACACATTCAGCCTCTGCACCCAGTTCCTGGTACAGCACTCCTAAAATCTTCATATTTTCTGAGTGACAGAGGTATTAGTAGCAGTTTTTGTTCTAATATTGATTCTTTTACCTTGGTTATTTGCACAGAGCTCTTAAATCCTGTAGAATCTCCTGAGGGCCTAGGAGGGGCTTGTGCTTTAATAAGGACTTTTGGTGAACTCTGGGGCAGCTTCAGGATGGAGGATGGTCATGAGAAAAACCACAGGAAGGGTGGTGCACCCCAACTCCATGTACATGGAGACTCCTGTGCTGGGAGGCTCCTGGGCCTCATCCTGCACAACTTTTCCTCTGTAATTTGGTCTTTTCTAGAATGTCATAAAAGGTAAACCATACAGCATGTAGCCTCTTCAGCCTGGCTTATTTTACTTAGTAGTGTACCAGGTAGGATTTATCTATGTCTCTGTGTAGGCTGGCAGTTCATTCCTTTATATTCTGTGTTGGTTATGCATTCAGCTATGGGAGGACGTTCTTATTTATGATCTGATCAGCCTCATACAGCTGCCATGCATAATTACATGCTAGTTTTGTTTTGAAATACCTTTTCAAAGAATTTCTCTAAATGAGGATAATTTATAGGGACACTGTTGGGTCATAGATTGGACTTTTTTGCTTTGGGAAGAACTGGCACATCATCTTCAAAAGTGGCCATGCCACATGTTCTCCTAGTAATGCCTGAGACTGCTTGTATCTTACATCCTGCAGCTGTTGGTGCACTGCTGTTTCTTAGAGTTCAGCAGTTCTAATAGCTGTGTCATACTACCTCACTATCATTTTAATTTATGATTCCCTTATGATATGGGATACTGAACATAATTTTGTATAACTATTTTCCATGTTTTACAGAGTAGGAAAAAAGTGTGTGTGTGTGTGTGTGTGTGTGTGTGTGTGTGTGTGTGTGTGTGTAGTGCTGGGGATTGAACCTCAGGCCTCACATAAACTAGGCAAGTGCTCTACCACTGAGCTATAGCCCATCCTTTAAAAAATTTCCTAGGCTGGGCTCAAGTTTGCAATCTTCCTGCCCCAGCCTTTTGAGTAATTGGGATTGTTAGCGTGCAACAGTGCACTTCGTAAAAATTGAACTTTATAAAGTCCATGTTATTGGTATTTTTTTCAGTCAGTTGGTATTTGGTATTGTGAGTTAAAACTCATCATCCAGGACTGGGGAAGTAGCTCAGCATTAGAAAGTTTGTATAGCATGTGTGAGGCCCTACATTCAACCCCTCATACCAGAAACAAATATACACTACCATCACTAAATCTAAGATCACATAGATTTTCTTATTTTTTTTTCAGATTTCTTTTAGTTTTACCACATTTTAGTTATGGACTATTATGAATTAATTTTTGTAGGAGTTTCTGTTTTTGTCTACATTCATTTCACTCAATATGGTTTGAATAACTTGTTCAATCACCATTTCTTAAAAAAACAAGGATACTGGGTTTCATTTTAGTTTGAATTTCCAAAATCATGGCCTTGAGTAATGTAGATACAGTACTGAATTTCATCCATTTCTCAGGAATGTCAGGGGGTGCCCATACACCACTGAATTGAAGCATTCTGTGCTGGGTCCTAATGACCACCAGAGGATATGTGCCACCTTCCTGGATATGGCAGTGTCAATACTGTTATGGTGGAGTGATAATACTAACATGTTGTTCATGTGCAGCCTCTAATGCTAATGTATTATCCATAGTAGCTTTTGATGCTATTGTGTCCACATGTGGCCTCTGATACAAATATAGTATTTGTAGGGTGGACTTGAACACTAATACAACAGCTTCCATGTTAATATAATGTCCATATCATGGCCTCTAATACTAAAATAATATTCACAACATGGCACCAAAAACTAATATAATAGGGCTGGGAATGTGGCTCAGGCGGTAGCGCGCTCGTCTGGCATGCGTGCGGCCCGGGTTCGATCCTCAGCACCACATACCAACAAAGATGTTGTGTCCACCGAGAACTAAAAAATAAAATATTAAAATTCTCTCTCTCTCTCTCTCTCCCCTCTCACTCTCTCTTTAAAAAAAAAAACTAATATAATAGCTGCCCTATGGTCTGTAATCCAAATATAATATATATTATAAATCTAAAACAAAATAGTATCTCCCTATGATCTTTAATACTAATATGATATCCATAGTGTAGCATCTAAGGCTAATATAATAGCTGCCCTGTGTCCTTTCATGTTCTTATGGTATTCATAGCTATTGTGGTTTAGATATGAGTTGTCCTTTAAAAATCTCATGTGAGTCAATGAGAGAAAATTTAGATGTGTAATGACTGGATCCTGAGAGCATTAACCTGCATCAGTGCACCAACCTAATGAAAGTATTAACCTAATTATCCACTGATAGGGATTAACTGGGTGGTAACTGTAGGGTATAAAGATAAAGATTAGGGTATAAAGATAAGATTCTGATGGATCAAAACATGGGATGATGGGCTCTATTTTAGCTAAAATATACAAACATATGTTGAATAACCAGAACAGTGAATTTCTGAGGTTGTGCATCAGGACTAGTTAGTGGCACAGCTCTCTGCAACACCAAACAAGCTAATCAATCAATAGAATCCAAGCTCAGGATGCATTTGCAACCTGAGGAAAGACAGGAAATTAAAATTGGGACGGGGGTATGAAGCTGTAGCATAATGTCCTCTAAGCTAATCAGAGGTGGGTCACAGGGGTCCTAATGGCAGCCACCTCCAGGTTCTCCCCTAGATGTGGTTCTGTGAGGATCCTGGAGTTGCCTCCATGTTTGTCTGTTGTATCCCTGGTAGCTCCTATGGATGGACAAAGATGCAGGCCTGGGTTGTTGTGCTTGCATTTTTCTGAGTTTACCACCCACATCCAGAACTTTTTAATCTCTTTCCATAGGCAGCAATTGCATTCTGAGCCTGAGTTTATCAGCTGCATTTACAGGTGTTTCTATTCAGAATTCACTTTTCCCCCTGTGAGGTGTGCAGAGTTAAAGGCAGTCCAGGTTCCAGACCAGAGTAGAGACCTGGGGGAGCTCAGAGACACCAGGGCCTCCGTGGAATGGATTCATAGCAGTTATGCTCTTTGTTCACCCATTGAAGCACATCCTGATTGCTTAAGGTATTTGGGGCATTGTGAATAGAACTGCTATATGTAATTGCCTGCTGTTATCTAGATATACATTTTTGAGGCAGTTTTCTATATTTTTAGGACCATATGGTGACACCATGTCTAACTTTGGGGAAAATGGCCATTTTTTTTTTGATAGTGGTGAGCTGCTGTGTGCTGTACCAGCAATGCATAAGAGTTCCTGTGGCTGCTCATCATCCTCATGGTTGATACTGCACTTAGTAAAGACCTTAGCAGCTTAGTAGTTGTGCAGTGCACCTTGGGGTCTTAGTTTGTGCTTTCCTCATGACAGGTGATACTAAGAGTCATTTCTATTCTTCTTTGCCATCTTGTATCTTTCTTGTGCATTGTCTGTTTAGATGTTTACCCATTATGTTGTGTTATTGTTGAGTGTCTTACTATATTTTGTACACAAGTTTGTTTTAGACATATACTTTCCAACATTTCCCCCAGTCTTTGACTTGTCTTTTTATTTCCTTAATATGATTTTTTTTAACAGAACAGTTTAATGCAGTCCACATTATCAGGTTTTTCTTTCAAGGTTTTGTTGTTGTTATTGTTTGTTTGTTTGGTAGCAGGGATTGAACCCAGGGGTGCTTAACCACTGAGCCACATCCCCAGCTTTCATGGATTTTTTTTTTGGGGGGGCTGTATTTAGAACCTCATCATGAAACATGTGGTCATGCACATCTTCTATAGTTTTACAGTTTCCCATTTTAAATGCAAGTCTAGAGAGTATTTTGATAGGTTCTGGCGTCCATATGTGTGACTTCTTGAAGTGTGTCCTTTTGCAGTCAGTGCTGTATAGATTTAAAAACAGCTTTTTGGGAATTTCTGGAATGCACTGAATCTTCAGGTCAGGTTTGAGATAATTTCATCTTAATTATATTGAGACCTGAACAAAGTATATCTGCATTAACTTATATTTCATTTGATTTCTTTCTAAACATTTCAAGAACTTCTGAAAGAATGATTGTACTTTAAGACTTACATGAAAGTACTTCAAATTTGGGGTATCTATTTGAAATATTAATGTTTTAAAATTTTTCTTATTCCAGTTTACAGATTTCGCTGTTTCCTCTACATGATTGCTGAAATCAATGAAATTTTTTCTATGGGCCATGTATTTTGCTGCTTGCTATCTCCATTCATTCTGATCAAGACATAGGATGGTAGGCTCATTTTCTTTTTGATTTCTAAAATCATGACCTGGGATAGTCAGAAGTATGAAGTTTAGAGCTTCACTGTGCCTAGCACAAGGGAGTGCAGCTCTGAACAGTGAACACCCAGCATCCTGCACTGTCTACAGTGGCCAGCAGGGGGCCACTTTCTCTGATCAATTGCTTTTGGGGGCTGTGTTCTGTGCTCTAATGGAACTTCCTTCTCCTGGGGACTCACCTGAGAGATGCCACATCTAGGGACTCCTAGGGGCTCTATCTAAGGTGTAGACCAGTGTTTTCTTTTTTGTTTGTTTTTTTGCTTTTTTTAAACCTGGGGACACACCTAGAAAGATACCATGGCCTGGGAATGCCTGGTGGATATATCTATGGTGAGGACCAGAGCTTCCTTCTCCTTGGCACCTACCCATGGAGACTCCACTGTGGATTCAGGATGACTGAGGTCCATGTGAGGAAAACATGAGGAAGAAGCTTCCTGTGCACTGCCTGATGTGCTGAGAAGTAAATTCTGCCATGTTCTTTACTTTCTCAGGTAATATTTTAGCAGAACTTTTTTTACAACAGTATTTCTTTTTTTTAATATTTATTTTTTAGTTTTCGGTGGGCACAACATCCTTATTTATTTTTATATGGTGCTGAGGATCAAACCCAGCAACCCAGCGCATGCCAGGCGAGTGTGCTAAGGCTTGAGCCACATCCTCAGCCCCACAACAACAACAGTATTTCTTACTGAGGCTTTGGCTGCTCATTATCATGGCATGTCAATGCATTTTGTGTGGCTTGAGTGTCTAAGGACACAAATGCCCCCTCGAGGTAGTGCAGGGAGGGACCAGTGCCTGGAGTCTCACTGGGGCCTGAGAATAAGAGCTCATGAAAATGCAGTAAGTAGCTCTCAGGAGCCTCTAGGGTGAGAGATGTAAAGATTATGATGGATTGCAGTACCCTGAATCCTGGGTAACTACAGAATCCTTATTGCAGTTACCAGAGCCTTTTGAAGTGAGGGCAGCATGGGTCAAATGACAAACTGTACTACCCATAATTCTTGGGGACCTACAGGTTGCTGAGACCTCTGCAGAGAGGGCTGTACTGACAAAAAATCAAACTATGCTGCCAATTACTTTTGGGTGCCTGCTCTGCCCAGGTGCCTCTGAGGGTGAGAATTGTAAGGGCAGAATAGCAGACTTCAATGCTCAGAATCTCTGGGAATGCCTACATACCCTGTAACCCTGTAAGTCCCAGATGATTTGGTGATGATGGTTTTGTTGGTAGAGCTCACTTCCTAGAATCTCCAGGGTCCCAGGGAAAGCATGGGGTCTTCAGCTCCTGTGATCCTTAGCAGGAATGTGCAGGGATTAGAGACTGCAGCTTCTAGAAGAATCCTCTGTGGTGAGTGGGCAAACCACTGAACTGCATTACCCACAATCCTAAGGGGGAACTTTAGTTTCAGAATTTTCTGCAGTGAGCAGGAAAAACACAGGACTAAATTACACACAAATCTCGGTGCCAGCAGCTCTCAGGATCCTCTGTTGTGAGGACTGTTAGACTGAGAACTTAACTACAGTATCCAGAATCCTTGGTGGGGTGTGTTTCCCAGGTGAATATGCAGCCTGCAACTTCCAGAGGCCTCCCAAGTTAGAGTTCTGCATTATGCAGGTCAGACTACACTACTTACTATTCCTGGGGACACACTGGTGAGTGTGCTGCCTGCAATTCCAGGAGGCTTCCATAGTGAGATCTTCAGTACCAAGGCAAGCATGTGGCCTTCAGTTCTCATGGCCCTTGCAGTAGGGGCATGTAGGCAAAACAGTGGACTACCTTATCCAGAATCCTCAGGGGGAATTGCAGTTCCCAGGATCTGCAATAATGAGGGCTTCAGGGTAGGGAGCTGAACTATACTACCTAGATTTCTTGGAGGTGCCCTGTGTCCATGTGGCCTAGAACGCTCAGAGGCTTCCACAGTGAGGGCTATGGAGGTAGAGGGCAAGACTATACTACCCAGAATCCCTGGGGGCCTGCAACTCCCAGACACCTTCCTTTTGAATACCGCTGGGGCAAACTTTGTATTGCACTACACAGACTCCTCAGGGGTGTCTAGGTAGGCTTATGCTACACAGATCCCAGAGCCATGATGAGGGTGAAGTCCCCTTAGGTAGGATGGATTGCACTACCCAGAATAATCAATGGCCCACAGCTCTCAGTGACCTCTTCAGTCAGAGCTGACTGAGTAGAACTGAGTATAATACTCAGAATTCCCTGAGGCTCTGAGCTCTAAGTAGTCACTGTACAATTGAACTTAGCACCAGGCTATAATACCCATGATCCTTGGGCGCTTGCAGCTTCCAGAATCCACTGTAGTGATGCTGCGTGGGCAGAACACCAGAATACACTGTCCATAATCCCTAGGGATGCCTGGGTGACTGTGTAGCCTGTAATTTCTAAAGACCTCTGCAGTGGGGGCTGCATTGTAGAATACTGGATTATACTACCCAGAATCCTGGGTGGGGATATGAGGTTGAATGTGCTACTTGAAGCCCCCATAGACTTCTGGAGTGAGGGCTGAGTGGGCAGAATGCCAGGCTACACTGTTCAGAATCACTAGGGGTGCCTGTGTAGCCTACAGCTCACAGAGACCTCTGCAGCTGGGCTGCAATGTGGAATACAAGACTGCACTACCCAGAATCCTGGTGATATGAGGGTGAATGTGCTACTTGCAACCCCTAAGCTTCTGGGGTGAGGGCTGCATGGGTAGAACACCAGAGTTCACTGCCAGGGTTCTCCAGAGAGTCTGGGTCAGCACATGGCACACAGCTTCCATGGTCCTAAAGGGCAAAGACTTTGTGAGCAGAGCACCAGATTACACTGTCCAGAAACCCCGAGAACCCTGAATCTGTGTAGCCTGCAGCTCCCAGAGGCATCCATGGTGAGAGCTGGACAGGCAGGACAGACTGAATGATCTAGAATGCAATCATAGGCTACTGGGAATTTGGTCTGAGCCCAGGTTCTTCTACCCTCCTACAGTGATCACCCTGGGCTGGGAATTAACAGGTTTTCTTAAAACCCTTGATTCTGAATTGGAGCAGTTCCTGGCTAACTCACTCTGTCTCAAAGACTACGTGTCCCAGGAGACTCTGAGGTGGTCTGTTTCTGGCCTCTGCCCTTGGGCTGAGGGTCTAAACTCCCTGTAGCTACCTCCCTCTGTGCCTCTGCCTGCCTGTCTCTGGCTGCTGCAATACTTTGCCTGGTGGAGTGCAGTCAGGGTATCTCCTGGACTCCATTTCTCCCTTTCTGAGATTCCACTCCTCAGGTCCACAGCCAGACCTAGTTAGAGCAGTGGGAACATATTTTATTCAGTAACTGCTGAGGGTGGAAGAAGGTGCTGACATTCACCAGGGAGCCAGGAAAGGCCCCGCCTCTGAGCTGGGAGGAGCTCCTGCACAGTGCATGGCCAAAGGGGCGTGGTCAATAAGGGGCAGGGCTTTGCCACCATCTTTAATGCTGCCTCCTTGAGAGTGAGGAGCTGACTTCCCCCTCAGGACCAACCCGGGTGAGCCCCAGTCCTCGGAGAGCTCCCTTAGAGCAGATTGAGAGAGACACCCAGGTTGTGGACTCTCGTGGGTCATTCCTCCAGGGACTCACGGAGCTCCCTTCTCCTCAGAGCAGCCTCAGCATTGATTCTTGGCTTAGGGACTTTCGTGAGTTGTGTCTCTAGGGATGCCTGTGGTTTCCTTCTCCTCAGCAGCCTGAGAGAGACACTGGGTGTGGGGACCCTTGTGGGCCACATCTCTAGGGGTGCCTGGGGCTCCCTTCAACTCAGAGTGGCCTGAGGGAGACGCCTGGTGCTGGCACCCTCTTGGGTCATGTCTCTAGGGACGCCGAGGGTTCTGTTCTCCTCAGAGCAGCCTGAGGTAGATGCCTGGTGTGAGGACCATTTTGGGTCACATTCTAGGGACACTGGGGGGCTCCCTCATCCTTACAGCAGCCTGAGGGAGATGCCAGGCCTGGGGAGCCTCGTGAGTCAGGTCTCTAAGTAGCCCTGGGTTCCCTTCTTCTCAGAGCTGCCTGGGGTGTTGCCAGGGTTGCTGTGCATGGCCGAAGGGGGTGTGGCCAACCAGGGGCGGGGCCTCAGCGCCATCTTTAATGCTGCCTCCTTGAGAGTGAGGAGCTGGCTTCCCCCTCAGGACCAATCCAGGAGAGCCCCAGTCCTCGGAGTGTTGGGTCACTCCACAGGGAGGGGCAGAGCTCCCTTCTCAGAGCAGATTGAGAGAGACACCCAGGTTGGGGACTCTCATGGGTCATGCCTCCAGGGACCCTCAGAACTCCCTTCTCCTCAGAGCAGTCTCAGTGGACTCTTGACTGAGGGACTTTTGTGAGTCGTGTCTCTAGGGATGCCTGGGGTTCCATTCTCCTCAGAGCAGCCTGAGGGAGACGCCTGGTTTGGGGACCCTCGTGGGTCACATTGTAGGGACACTGCGGGGCAGCCTCATCCTTACTGCAGCCTCATCCTTACTACAGCCTGAGGGATATGCCAGGCCTGGGGAGCCTTGTGGGTCACGTCTCTAAGTAGCCCTGGGTTCCCTTCTCCTCAGAGCTGCCTGGGGCGGTTGCCAGGCTTGCCTTGCTTGGCCACAGGGGGTGTGGTCAATCAGGGGTGGGGCCTCACCGCCATCTTTAATGCTGCCTTTTTGAAAGTGAGGAGCCTGCTTCCCCCTCAGGACCAACCTGGAGAGCCCCATTCCTGGGAGTGTTGGGTCACTCCACATGGAAGGGCAGAGCTCCCTTCCTAGAGCAGATTGAGAGAGACCCATGTTGGGGACCCTCGTTGGTCATGCCTCCAGGGGCTCACGGAGCTCCCTTCTCCTCAGAGCAGCCTTAGCATGGACTCTTGGCTTAGGGACTTTTGTGAGTCATGTCTTAGGGATGCCTGGGGCTCCCTTCTCCTCACATTGGCCTGAGGGAGACGCCAGATGTGGGGAGCCTTGGGGTCGCAACTCTATGTAGGCCCTGGGTTTTCTTCCCCTCAGAGTGGCCTGAGGGAGATGCCTGGTGTGTGGACCCTCATGGTTGTGGTTTATGTCTTTTTGGATGCCTGGGGTTTCCTTCTCCTCTGAGTAGCCTGGGGGAGATGCCTGGCTTGGGGACCCTCATGGGTTACATTTTTTAGGGAAGCCTGGGGTTTTTTGCTCAGAGCAGCTTGAGGAGATGCGTAGCATGGGGACCCTCATGGGTCATGTCTGGAGGGACACCTGTGATTCCCTTTTCCTCAGAACAGCCTCAGAGAGATGGCTCAGAAGCTTCTGGCAGCTCTGGCAGCAGGTGAGGGGATGGTGGGAAGCTTGAGGAGCAAACCCTGTCCTGGACCTGAGAGCTGAGGGCAGCCTTGCCTGTCAGCCCCACTCTATCCTTCACAATTTCATCCTGGCTCTCTGTGCAGCAGTGACCCTTCCTTAGGCCATGACCCCCATCATCTTAATATAGTGACCCAGGGTGGTTTCTAGGGAACCTAGCAGGGAGGAAGGGGGAATGTGTAGGGAGGGAGGAATGTACAGCCTAAGTGAAGGGGACTCCAGTCCACTTCCTTGTTTTTCTTAGTGTTTAAATGGTTTGCTTTTTCTTACAGTGTTAAAATAGTAGAAAAAAATTGCAAAGTACATATCTTAACAGCCCACTATGTTATTTTTAAAAAATTTTTTAGGGGCTGGGGATGTAGCTCAAGCAGTAGAGCGCTGGCCTGTCATGCGTGCGGCCCGGGTTTGATCCTCAGCACCACATACAAACAAAGATGTTGTGTCCGCTGAAAACTACAAAATAAATATTAAAAAATTCTCTCTCTCTCTCTCTCTTTCTCTCTCTCTCTCTCATCTCATCTCATCTCTCTCTTAAAAAAAATTTTAAATTTTATTTTTGTGTACAGGGGATTGAACTCAATACTTATCTTTTTGTTGTTGTTGTTGTTGTTGCTGATCCATATCTCCAGCCCTATTTTGAATTATAGAGACAGAGTTTTACTGAGGTGCTTCATGCCTTGCTTTTGCTGAGGCTGGTTTTGAAGTTGAGATCCTTTTGCCTCAGCCTTTTGAGCCGCTTGAGTTTAAATATATTGCTTCTAACAAAGCCAGAATTTATTAAAAATATATCTCATGTTTTTTGTGGAACCGAACTTATGAACCACATTTTTCTTTTTCTTTAATCTCTGCTTAGTTTTTTTTTTTCAATTTTTTTTTTAGTTGTAGAAGGGCACAATATATTTATTTTTATGTAGTGGTGAGGATCAAAAACAGTGCCTCACACATGATAGGCAAGTGCTCTACCATTGAGCTACCACAGCCACACGTTTTTCTTTTGGTGGAGAGTTTAATTAGCAAGAAGCCACCCCTCCAGGACCCTCTTGCTAAGGCCTTCCCTTCCAGACCCTGCCTCTCCTCTAGGCCCCACCTATATTCTATGGCCCTGCTTGTCCTCCTGAACCACCCTTTCCCCTCCTTCCTACACTGCCTCTCCTGGAGGTCCTACTCATGTTCCAGGGCTTGTCCCTTCCTCAGGTCCCACACCTCTGTGAAGCTCTGCCCCCTTGTGACTCATTCTCCCCCTCCTTCAGACCCTGTCTCTCCTCCAGATCTTTCCCTTCTTCCTGTCCTGCCCCTCCTGTAGACCTCACCCCTCCTCTTTAAATTTTTTTTGTTGTTGCACATGGATACAATGCCTTTATTATGTTTGTTTGTTTTTATGTGGTGCTTAGGTTTGAACCCAGTGCCTCACACATGCTAGGCAAGTGCTCTACCACTGAGCCATAACTCCAGCCCAACCCTCCTCCTCTTTATGACCTTGACTCTTCTCCAGACCCCACTTATCTTCCAGGCCCCCCCTCATCCTGACCTTCCATCCCCCTTCTCCAGACTCTGCCCTTGCTAGTCTAGAATGAGCAGCTCCCTGGCTGCTGTGTTAATTGGCAGTATATTTGTAATGGTGCACAAATAACATCTTTTGTATAAACACTGACATCCTGCATTGGATGAATTATCTTGACTAGTATCAAAATTTGACATACCATAAAATAAATTTAGAAAAGTCACCTTTCTCTCTCTTTTATTCTCCATAGATCATGAACATTTGAAATAAAATCAGAATTTGTTAAAGGGCAGATGACAGCCAGCCTTGAGCCCTGATGATCCCAGGATCCTATCCAGTGGGAGAACTCTAAGTATCAGTCCAAGCTTTTCTATGCTAATTGATTCATTTATTTTTCTTATTTTAGAGTTATTTTGCTATGTAGTTCCCCATGGCCTTTGGTTCTGTGTAATAGGTTTTTGCTGTTCAATTTTTAATTAATATTTTTTCAGTTTTCTACAGAATTTTTAAAATATTTTTTTAGTTGTCAGTGGATCTTTTTATTTTATTTATTTATTTTGTTTATTTATATGTGGTGCTGAGGATTGAATCCAGGGCCTAACACATGCCAAGCAAATGTTCTGCCTTTGTGCCACAACTCTAGCCCTGTATAGGATTTTTAATTCTGTGAACTTCTATTTTTTATTTATTTTCTATTTGATTACACCAATAAGGAATATTTTAAAAATTTATTTTAGCTTACTTTGTTTTTGATTGAGAGAATTGTTTTGTTTGAGAGAATTGTCTTGTTTGGAAAGGCTCATAATCAACTGATTTTAATTAATTTCCATTTATTAAGACATGTTTGAGACTGGGTGTGCAGCTCAGTGGCAGAGTGAGAGGTCATGGAGTCCATCCCAGCACCACACACACACAGAAGATGTCTTTGACAGGACTCAAGCATGAGAGATATAGTTTCAAAAGATCATGTATTGGGGCTGGGGTTGTGACTCAGCAGTAGAGCACTCGACTGGCACGTGTGAGGCCATGGGTTTGATCCTCGGCACCACATAAAAATAAGTAAATAAAATAAAGGTATTGTGTTGAACTACAACTAAAAACAAAGAAAAAATTTTAAAAAAAGATCATGTGTTTACACATATACACATATACCAAAGTGCCTCTTCCAAATTTATATGAAATTATCCTAAGAAAATTTCACATCAGTTTTAAAAGAGAAGAGGGATGATGACATTTCAAATTTAGAAAGCATTTCCATATGTCCTATTAAAGTTCTATATTCATTAGAAAGTTATTTTATTCCTTGCATACAAAGGGATGGGCCTTCTAATGAGCACGATACTTTGTGTTGTCAAAAATTCTTGTGGAGACCTCTTTTAAGTGTTTGCCTCTGTTCAAAATCTTATTTAAAAATGTATCAATTTGCTTTTGATTTCAGAAATTTGTCTTTCTTTTGAAATTATGTATTTATTAGTATTTAGAGTTATTTCATGTAGTAAATGCCATGATTACGTTTTATTCTAATGTTGGTGCCCCTATGTGCGTATAAAGTGGCTTTCAGAATGCAGTTGAGTATTTCTCTCATATTTGTTGGATTCATTAGAAAAGTACATGCATTTTGGATCATATTTAAATGGTTGCATTGGAATTATTAGGCACCTGGGCCTAATCTTGCACAACTCTTCCTCTGTAATTTTGTCTTTTCTAGAATATCATGAAATCTAAACCATACAGTATGTAGCCTCTTCAGCCTGGCTTATTTCACTTAGTTTACCAGGTAGAATTTATCTATTTCTCTGTAGGTTCATTCCTTTATATTCTGTGTTGGTTATGCATGTAGGTATGGGAGGACATTTTTTAAAAATTTTAATATTTATTTTTTAGTTTTCGGCAGACACAATATCTTTGTTTGTATGTGGTGCTGAGGATCGAACCCGGGCCGTATGTATGCCAGGCGAGTACGCTACCGCTTGAGCCACATCCCCAGCCTTGGGAGGACATTCTTATTTATGATTTGATCAGCATCATAGAGGTGCTATTCATAATTACATACTAGTTTTGTTTTGACATACTTTTTCAAAGAATTTCTCTAAAAGAAGATGATTGATAGGGACACTTTTGGGTTATAGATTGGACTTTTTGCTTTGGGAAGAACTGGCACATCATCTTCCAAAATGGCCATGCCACATGTTCTCCTAGTAATGCCTGAACTGCTGGTATCTCACATCCTGCAGCTGTTGGTGCACTGCTGTTTCCTCAATTCTCAGCACTGCATATAAATAAATAAAAGTCCATTGATTACTAAATTTTTTTTTAAATGAACAATTGAGTTGGGTGTCTTTGGAGTGAGACTTCTGAAACCATGAGCAGCAAATAAGCTTTTCCTTTTTAAAATTTTTCTTGTCAGATCTTTTGGTCACAGTGGTGAAAAAGCTGACTAAATCAGTGAATGGGTTTTTGCTATGAATAATCTATACAATTCAGTAGTCTTTGGAGATGGCTTGTTGGGAGAGGAAGTTTGAAATATTTAGAGATAAAGCTGGAAAAGGTTTAGTAAGTTGCAGGTGGAGCTTAATGAGGGATTCTGGTGGGTTCTCAGAAGTCTAAAATGCCAATAGGATTGTAAAAAACAAAGAATGGAGTTGTGAGGTTTCAGAGGAAGAGGACTCTATTGAAATACGACTAGAGGGCATTCATATTACACTCTTGCTAGGAAGTTGTCTACATTTTGCCCTTGTCCTGAGACATTCTATGAGGTGATGAGCTAATTAATCTGGCAAAGGAAATTTCAAGGCAACACAGCATTCAGGTAGTGAGATGGATATTGCTGGTGACCTTTAGTCAAATTTACTGTGGATCAGATCAGAAAGCAGAGCAGAAAGATTTTAACAATTTCCACTTTGCCCAGAAAAATGTAAAACTGGGGTGAAGGAAGTTGTTATTGTTCAGGACATTACCACTGCAGAGATGCTAAATTACTTTACCCAGAGACAATATAAAAGATGGCTTGTGGGCATCTTAGGAATTGAAAAGTTCTCACCTATCTCTGGCTCAGGGTTATAAAAGTAAAAATTCTTTGAGACCATTTGTGCACCTGCTTGAATAAGGAGGTTGGGAAGTTGTTTCACCATGCCAAGCACTCAGAGGATACTACAGCCATAGTCATAGAAATCTTGCCTACTGGTTGAGATGGTAAAAGAACTTGGCATCAACCAAGTTGCTTTTTCTATTATCTTCTTATTTTTTTTTTTTTTGATCGGGGGACATTGGAGTTAGGGAGTTATGGAGGCTTTCACTGAGATTTCAAAGGAAAACCTAGGAGGCCAGGAAAATGGTTAGTTGCTGTGGGCAGCCTCTGAGAGTGTGATGTATGAAGTGAGAAGGCAGCTGGAACTGTAGTGGAGACCCCCAAGATTAAGAGATTCCAGTACCATGGAGAGTCTGCCAAGGAAAGCTGTGGGAATCAAACAGATGTATAAGCTGAGAGAGTCTTGTGGGTTGCAACCAGCAAAGCCATAGGGCAGAGCTGCACAAGTCCTTTTGGAGAGAACATCACTATGCCATGTGCCTCAGATGCTGGTTGTGGAACTATAGGTTTTGTGTGCCCAATTGAGTGTTAGTGTTTGTTTGGTCCCACTGGTACCAGTCTTGGATATCAAGAACAGGTCCTTGTTTCCCTGATGTTGAAGATTAAACACCCATGAAATGCTTAGGTAAGCATAGAAACTAAGTTTTATTTAAGAAAGAAATGAAGATAGACTTCTCCAAAGAGAAGGGAGCTCAGAATTGAATGTCTGTGGGGATGGGTGTGTCTTGCTCTTTTATGTACCCCAGACCCCCTACATATGTGCCTAAGGGCAGGAAGAAGCAGGAATGTGACCTATCTGGTCCCCCCAGGCTAGGCAGTGTTGCAGGCAGATTGCTTTTTTGGCAAAGAAAGCATGTGGGGAGTCAGTACAGTGGGCTTATTTTATATAATTATTCTCTTAACCTTATGTTTCCACCATCCTCATCTATCTCTCCTTGACATCACCCCTTCTTTAGAAGACCCTGTGCTGTTATTTGTTGATTTTTATGTAACTTGCTTTTGCTTTTTATGGGGGCTCATTGCGGAGAATTTGCCTTGAATCTCAGAAGAGACTTTGGACTTGGCCTTTTGAGTATGCTGGACTCTTGGGCTGGGATGTAGCTCAGTGGCAAAGCATCTGCCTTGCATCCACAAAGCCCTGGTTTTGACCCCTGGTAATAAAAGGAGAGAGAGAGAGAGGGGGGGGTAAGGAAGAGAAGAGAAGAGGAGGGGAGGGGAGGGGAGGGGAGGAAGGGGAGGGAGGGAGAGAATGAGAATATGAGAAAATATTGTTTGTTGGAAATGGACTCAAATATTTTGCATTGTGAGTAGACCTGAGCTTTTCTGGGCCAGGGTCAGAATACTATGGTTTAGATATGAAAACTCATGTGGGAGAAAATGCAAGAAAGTTTTCAGGTGAAATGATTGGATAGTGACAGCCTTAAACTCATCAACATGTTAATTCACCCCTAAGGAAAACTTAATAATTATAGGTAGGTAAAGTGTGGTTGGAGGAGCACTGGAGGCATTCCTTTGGGAATATATTTTTTCCCTGGTCTCTCTTTCCTGTTTCCTGTTTGGCATGTCCTGACCCACTCTCCTCCTCCACACCCTTGGGTGAGGTGATGGTGTTCTGTCTCACTTCAGGCCCAGAGACATGAATCCACTTTCTGTGAATGGAGACTTTGGAAACTGTGAGTGCCAAATAAAAATTTTTATTCTCTAAAATTGTTCTTGTCACAAATTTTAGACACAGTGACAAAAAAAAAAAAGCTTACTAAAACAATACTGCCTAGAAATAATATAATAGTGGCCCTTTGACTTTTTATGCTAATGTAATATCCATAAATAGCATCTAGAATTAATTTAATAGCTACCATATAACCTTTAATGGTATTATTATGTCAATACTATAGTATCCAAAACTAATATAAGCCTGCACTCTGGTCTTTAACACTGTTTCCACAACTCAGTTCTTATCCTCAATGTCAATCGTATAATGAGTGCACAGTTTTGAGAAAAAGGAAAAAGAAGTTTTATTGCTTTGATAGCAAAGGAGAAATACAGGGGACTCCTGTCCCAAAGTCTATGATTCTGCCCATCAGGAACAGAGGCCTTTTAAAGAGATTATTCAAAAGCTACATTGCATGTGTTCTCTGTCTGGAATTGTAATTTACTTGTTAATTTCAGAGATAGTAATTTCTGAGATCTTCTTGTACCACCCCCAAATTCTGTATGACTTAATTCCTAAGGTGGATGTGTGTGTACTTAAGGACAGAGAAATCTTCCTAAATGGGAAAGGTTATCCTGTTTCCCCTGAGATTAGGGAGGGGAGAGATTAGGGAGGAGCAGAGAGAGAAATAAAGAAATATATATATATATATATATATATATATATATATATATATATATATATATATATATATCAAGTGCTCTACCATTGAGCCACAACCTCAGCCCCAAGAAATATGTCCTTTTAAAAAATAAGTTGGTAGGGGAGGTGGTAGTTTTGGCTCAGTGGTAGAATACTTTCCTAACACATAAAATAAATAAGATAATAGGTATTGTATCCATCTACAACCCAGACCAAAAGAATTAAAAAAAAGACAACTGCTTTCAATTTCAATAGTCTACTATATTAGTCATTTATTTAAAAAAATCAATAAAAATATTCTACTATATTAAAAGATAGTTACAGTGGATGAAGGGAAAGCAAGGAACAAGAGATGGGTAATCGAGAAATGAAAGATGGAGACCAGGCAGAGATACACCCCAGAGTTTGTCAGAGCTGACAAATAATGGCCATATGTCTGTAGGAAAGAGAGGCAAAACAGGCTTGAATTCTGGGATTTTTATAGGGCAGGTACAGGATTCAGAGCCCAGAGGATTCTAATACTAAAGGTTAAGGTTTGGGTTGGTATGGGGGAGTGATGATTCTTTCTCAGAAAGGGCCTTGGGTGGGAAAGTGAAACTTTTTCCTTAAAATGGCAGCTGTCATTTAAGATATCCATTCAGATGCTAAGCAAGGACCTTATAGTGGCAGACCAGAAAGGACTATATTCAAAGTATAAAGTGGACTACTGTAATAATACTACTATAATATCCATAGTACAGCAACTAAAACTAATATAGTAGCTGTCATGTTGCCTTTAATATTAATGTAATATCATAATGTGGTCACAGGGCAGCTTTTATATTAGTTTTATAGGCCACTGCATGGATATTAATATTAAAGGCCAAAAGGCAGTGATCATATCAGTTTGGTATGCCATAGTGTGCATGTAATATTAGTGTTAAAACTGAAATAAGAGCTGCCTTGTGCCCTTTTAATACTAATATGTCATCTATACTATGGAATTGTAACTGATATAATAGCTCCTCTGTGAACTTTATAACTAATATGATATCCATATTATGGCATGTAAAACTGATATATTAGCTGAAATGTGGAATTTAATGTTAATATTATATCCATCCTATAAACCTAAAAGTAATATAATAACAGCCCTGTAGCCTTTAATATTAATACAATATTCATATTATAGCATCTAAAACTAATATAATAGCTATCCTTTGGCTCTTAGTATTAATAGTATATCTATATTATAACATCTAAAACTAATATATGTGCCCAGTCCTCTTAGTACTAATATGATATTCATTAAATAACATCTAAAAAACTGATGTAATATATCTTGTGGCTTTAAAAAATTTTTTGTAGTTATAGATGGACCCAATGCCTTCATTTTATTTGTTTGTTTTTTTATGTGATGCTGAGGTTCAAACCCAGTGCCTCACATAGGCAAGTGTTCTACTACCGAGTCACAACAACAGCCCCTCTTGCGGCTTTTAATAATAATATGATATCCATATATAGCATCTAAAAGCAATATACTATCTTTCATGTGGCCTTAAATATTAATATACTATTCATGGTATGATATTTATAACTAACATAGTAGCTGCCCTTGGTCTTTAATATTAGTATAATATTCATATAGTGACCTATAAACCCAATATAATAGCTGCCCTGTGACTTTAAAAAAATTTTTGTGTTAGTTGTTTTTATTTACTTTTGTAGATGGACACAATATCTTTATTTTATCTGTTTATTTTTATGTGGTGTTGAGGATCGAACCCAGTGCCTCACATGTGCTAGGCAAGCACTGTACCACTGAGCTACAACCGCAGCCCTGTCCTGTGGCTTTAATACTTTTAATGTAGCATCAAAAATTGATAAATTACCTCTCTGTGACTTTTAATATTAATATAATCTCCTTACTATAGCAACTGAAACTGATAGCACAGCTGCCCTGTGTCCTTTAATACTAATATACATTCTATAACACTTAAAAGTGACATAATATTTGCTTTGTGGCCTATAATATTAATATGATATCTATAAGAGCTTTTAAAACTGATATAAGAGCTGTCCTATGTGGTGTTTAATGATGATAGTATTTTAAAGCTGATATCATATCTTTCCTATTCCCTTTAATCTTGATAACTTATCCATATTAATATATTTAACACTGACAAAATGACTGTACTATGGCATTTTTTACATCTTTTTTTTTTTTAGTTTTGATGGACCTTTTAAAATTTCATTTATTTATATACAATGCTGAGATTTGAACCTAGTGCCTCTCACATGCTAGCCAAATGCTCTACCACGAAGCTACAACCACAGCCCATACTGTGGCCTTTAATACAAATATAATGTCCATATTATAGCATGTAAAACTGATAGAATAGCTGCCTGTTGCCTTTAACATTAATAGGTATACAATGTGTATAAAACTAATAGTTTCCCATGACCTTTAATACTTACATATTATCCATATAATAGCGTCAAATAGTTGCCCTGGGATTTAATATTATAGCCTCAATGTAGCATCTCTAACTAATGTAATAGCTTCCCTATGGCCTTATATAATCATTCTCCTGTGGCTTTTAATATTAATACAATATTCATATTATAGCATCTAATACTAATATAATAGCTGGCAATGTGCCTAAGGTATTAATATGATATCCACATATAGCATCTAAAACTAATAAAATAGCTGCATTTTTTGTCCCTAATACTTATAAGAGATCCATAGTATAGAATCTAAAATTAATAGAGTAGCTGCTCTGTGGCCTTAAACACCAATATGACATCTATTTGTAGCATCCAAAAGTGACATAATAGCTTCCCTGTGGCTTTATTGTTAATAAGATATCCATACAATAGCATTAAAAACTAAAATAATATCTTACCTTGTAGCCTTAATATTAATATGATATGCATACTATGGCATTAAAAATTAATATATAGGTACCATGTGGCTTTTAATATTAAAATGCTGTCTATTTTACAGCATCTAAAATGAATACTATACACACACACACACACACACACACACACAAACTATAGCTTCTAAAACTGACAAGGTGGTTGCTCTGTGGCCTTTAATATTAATATGATACCCATAAAGTAGCATCTAAAACTATTATGATAGCTTCCCTGTAGGGTTTAATATTAATATTATATCAATAATAATAATATAATATTCTATATTATACTATGTAGTATAATATAGAATATTATAATAATATAATATTCTATATTATACTATATTATACTATATATTATAATAATAATATAATATTCTATATTATACTATAGCATCTAAAATCAATATACACACTGTAGGGGCTGGGGATGTGGCTCAAGCGGTAGCGCGCTCGTCTGGCATGCGTGCGGCCCGGGTTCGATCCTCAGCACCACGTACCAACAAAGATGTTGTGTCCGCCGAGAACTAAAAACAAATAAATATTAAAAAATTCTCTCTCTCTCTCTCCTCTCTCTCCTCTCTCACTCTCTCTTTAAAAAAAAAAAATATACACACTGTAGCATCTACAACAGATATATTAGCTGCACTGTGGCTTCTAACATTAAAATAATTTGTGTAGTATAGCATCCAAAACTAATATAATAGTTGTATGATGGACTTTCTTACACCCTCTCCAAACAACAAAAAATTAATAAAATAGCTGCCACCTGGCTCTTAATGTTTTATCCTTACTATAACACATTAAACTAATAAAATAGCTGTAGATGGTAAAGACTGAGTCCATGAGGTTTCAGAGGAAAAGGCCTCTGTTGGAAACTGGATGAGAGGCCATTCTTGGTATATTCTAAAAAGTTGTCTACAGTTTGCCTATGTTCTGAGATGTTCTGTGAGGCTAGATTTAAAGGTGATGGAGTATTTAATCTGGCAGAAGAAATTTCAAGGCAACACAGAATTCAGGCAGTGACATGAATATTGCTGGCAGCTTTTAGCCAAATTTGGTGTAATAATCAAAGATCATAAAGCAGAGCAGAAAGAAAGAAACTTTTTAATTTGGTCAGAGTTAAACTAAATGTGTGAGTCAAACTGGAGCTTAGGAAGTTGTAATTGTTAAAACATTCTGACCACTAAAGAGATGCTAAATACTTTGCCCAGAGACAATAGGAAATAAGCCTTGAGTGCATCTCAGGAATTGGCAAAACCACCCCAGTTTCAGGCTATCTTTTTTTTTGGACCAGGAATTCAACCCAGAGATATTTAACCACTGAGTCACATCCTCAGCCTTTTAAAATATTTTATTTAGAGACATGATGTCACAGAGTTGCTTAGGGCCTTGCTAAATTGCTGAGGCTGACTTTGAATTTGTAATCTTCTTGCCTCAGCCTCCTAAACTGCTGGGATTAGAGTCAGGCACCACCCTGCAGTTGACCCTTGACTAGGACAGGACCTCCTGGGAAGGGGTACCTGCGCAGTGTCCAGAGGTCATCTGGATGGAGGCAGGAAGCCCCTCCTTATTTTCTGTGCTCAGCCCCTATGGGGAAAGGTGTCTACTCTCAGTATACTGACCACCAGCCCCCTTCCTTTCCACCTATCTGACTTTGTCTTGGATTACCCCAAGCTTGTTCAATGCTTACTCTCTCAAAGGGCTAGCCAGGCCCAGTGGGCATAGGTGAGACACCATGACCAAGTGGAGTATCATCTTCTGTACATTCCTGAGGGACTCTCCCTGCTGAGATTAAAAGAGATATTTTGGCTCTTCCAAGGTGTGGATGGCAAGAGGGGAGCTGAAAGAGAATATGAGGGGTGGTTTGTTCAGTCCTAGACTTTCTGGGATCAGGGCTTTGGGGACATAAAATATGGGTGGAAAATATTCAAACCATAGCACCATCCTTTTAGATCAAAACAGGGGATGATGGGCTCTATTTTAGCTAAAATATGCAAACATATGTTGAATAACCAGAACAGTGAATTTCAGAGGTTATGCATCAGGACTAGGTAGTGGCACAGCTCTCTCTACAATACTAAACAAGCTAATCAATCAACAGAATCCAATCTCAGGATGCATTTGCTACCAGTGGAAAAGAGATAAAATTAAAAATCGGGATGGGGGTATGAAGCTATAGCATAATGTCCTCTAAGCTAATCAGAGGTGGGTCATAGGGACCCTAATGGCAGCCACCTCCAGGTTCTCCCCTAGATGTGGTTCTTTGGGGATCCTGGAGTTGCCTCCATGTTTGTCTGTTGTATCCCTGGTAGCTCCTATGGATGGACAAAGATGCAGGCCTGGGTTGTTGTGCTTGCATTTTTCTGAGTTTACCACCCACATCCATAACTTTGAAATCTCTTTCCATAGGCAGCAACTGCATACTGAGCCTGAGTTTATCAGTTGCACATACAGGTGTTTCTATTCAGAATTCACTTTTCCCTCTGTGAGGTATGCAAAGGTAAGGGCAGTCCAGGTTCCAGACCAGAGTAGAGACCTGGGGGAGCTCAGAGACACCAGGGCCTCCATGGTGTGAATTCATAGCACTTATGCTATTTGTTCATGCATTGAAGCATATCCTGATTGCTTAAGGTATTGAGACATTGTGAATAGAAGTACTAAATGTAATTGCCTGATGTTATCTAGATATATATTTTTGAGGCAGTTGCCTATCTTTTTTGGACCATGTGGTGACACCATGTCTAACTTTGGGAAAAATGGCCATTTTTTTTGATAGTGGTGAGCTGTTGTGTGTTGTACCAGCAATGCATAAGAGTTCCTGTGGCTGCTCATCATCCTCATGGTTGATACTGCACTTAGTAAAGACCTTAGCAGCTTAGTTGTGCAGTGCACCTTGGGGTCTTAGTTTGTGCTTTCCTCATGACAGGTGATACTAAGAGTCATTTCTATGCTTCTTTGTCATCTTGTATCTTTCTTGTGCATTGTCTGTTCAGATCTTTACCCATTATGTTGTGTTAATGTTGAGTGTGTTACTATATTTTGTACACAAGTTTGTTTTAGACATATAGTTTCCAACGTTTCCCCCAGTATTTCACTTGTCTTTTTATTTCATTAATATGATTTTTTTTAACAGAGCAGTTTAATACATTCCACATTATCAGGTTTTTCTTTCATGGATTTGTTGTTATTATTTGTTTGTTTGGTAGCAGGGATTGAACCCAGGGGTGCATAACCACTGAGCCACATCCCCAGCTTTCATGGATTTTTTTTTGGGGGGGGCTGTATTTAGAACCTCATCATGAAACATGTGGTCATGCACATCTTCTATAGTTTTACAGTTTCCCATTTTAAATGCAAGTCTAGAGAGTATTTTGATAGGTTCTGGCATCCATATGTGTGGCTTCTTGAAGTGTGTCCTTTTGCAGTCAGTGCTGTCTAGTCTAGGTTTAAAAACAGTTTGTTGGGAAATTCTGGAATGCACTGAATCTTCAGGTCAGGTTTGAGATAATTTCATCTTAATTATATTGAGACCTGAACAAAGTATATCTGTATTTATTTATATTTCATTTGATTTCTTTCTAAACATTTCAAGAACTTCTGAAAGAATGATTGTACTTTAAGACTTACATGAAAGTACTTCAAATTTGGGGTATCTATTTGAAATATTAATGTTTTAAAATTTTTCTTATTCCAGTTTATAAATTTCACTGTTTCCTCTACATGATTGCTGAAATCAATGAAATTTTGTCTATGGGCTATGTATTTTGCTGCTTGCTATCTCCATTCATTCTGATCAAGACATAGGATGATAGGCTCTATTTCTTTTTGATTTCCAAAATCATGACCTGGGATAGTCAGAAGTATGAATTTTAGAGCTTTACTGTGCCTAGCACAAGGGGGTGCAGCTCTGAACAGTGAACACCCAGCATCCTGCACTGTCTACAGTGGCTAGCAGGGGGCCACTTTCTCTGATCAATTGTTTTTGGGTGCTGTGTTCTGTGCTCTAATCAAACTTTCTTCTCATGGGGACCCACCTGAGAGATGCCACATCTAGGGACTCCTATGGGCTCTATCTAAGGCGTAGACCAATTTTATTTTTTTAAACCTGGGGACACACCTAGAAAGATACCATGGCCTGGGAATGCCTGGTGGATATATCTATGGTGAGGACCAGAGCTTCCTTCTCCTTGGCACCTACCCATGGAGACTATGGATTCAGGATGATTGAGGTCCATGTCAGGAAAACATGAAGAAGAATCTTCCTGTGCACTGCCTGGTGTGCTGAGAAGTAAGTTCTGCCATGTTCTTTACTTTCTCAGGTAATATTTTAGGAGAACTTATTTTACAACAGTATTTCTTACTGAGGCTTTGGCTGCTCATTATCATGAGTATGTCAATGTATTTTGTGTGGCTTGAGTGTCTGAGGACACAAATGCCCCCTCAAGATGGTGCAGGGAGCGCCCAGTGCCTGGAGTCTCATTGGGACCTGAGGGTAAGGGCTCATGAAAATGCAGCAAGAAGCTCTCAGGAGCCTCTAGGTTGAGAGATGCAAAAATAATGATGGATTGCACTACCCAGAATCCTGGGTAACTGTAGAATTTTCATTGCTGTTACCAGAGCCTTCTGCAGTGAAGGCAGCATGGGTCAAATGACACACCGTGCTACCCATAATTCTTGGGGACCTGCAACTTCCAGAGACCTCTGCAGAGAGGGCTGTACTGACAAAAAATCAAACTATGCTGCCAATTACTTTTGGGTGCCTGCTCTGCCCAGGAGCATCTGGGGGTGAGAATTGTAAGGGCAGAATACCAGACTTCAATGCTCAGAATTTCTGGGGATGCCTGCATACCCTGTAACCCTGTAGTCCCAGAGAATTTGGTGGTGATGGTTTTGTTGGTAGAGCTCACTTCCTAGAATCTCCAGGGTCCCAGGGAAAGCATGGTGTCTTCAGCTCCTGTGATCCTCAGCAGGAATGTGCAGGCCAAACACTAGACTGCATTATCCAGAACCTCAGGGACTGCAGCTTCCAGAATCCTCTGTTTTGAGTGGGCAAACCACTGAACTGCATTACCCACAATCCTAAGGGGGAACTTTAGTTTCAGAATTTTCTGCAGTGATTAGGAAAAACACAGAACTAAATTACCCACAAATCTCGGTGCCAGCAGCTCTCAGGATCCTCTGTTGTGAGGACTGTTGGACTCAGAGCTTAACTACAGTATCCAGAATTCTTGGTGGGGTGTGTTGCCCAGGTGAGTATGCAGCCTGCAACTCCCAGAGGCCTCCCAAGTGAGAACTGTGCATTATGCACGTCAGACTACACTACCTACAATTCCTGGGGACACACTAGTGAATGTGTTTCCTGCAATTCCAGGAGGCTTCCACAGTGAGGTCTTCAGTACCAAGGCAAGCATGTGGCCTTCAGTTCTCATGGCCCTTGCAGTAGGGGCATGTAGACAAAATAGTGGACTACCTTATCCAGAATCCTCAGGAGGAATCGCAGTTCCCAGGATGTGCAATAGTGAGGGCTTCAGGGTAGGGAGCTGAACTATACTACCTAGAATTCTTGGAGGTGCCCGTGTCCATGTGGCCTGGAACTCTCAGAGGCTTCCACAGTGAGGGCTATGGAGGTACAGGGCAAGAGTATGCTATCCCGAATCCCTGGGGGCCTGCAACTCCCAGACACCTTCCTTTTGAATACTGCCGGGGCAAACATTGTATTGCACTACACAGACTCCTCAGGGGTGTCTAGGTAGGGTTATGCTACACAGATCCCAGAGCCATGATGGGGGTGAAGTCCACTTAGGTAGGATGGATTGCACCACCCAGAATAATCAATGGCCCACAGCTCTCAGTGACCTCTGTGGTCAGAGCTGACTGAGTAGAACTGACTACAATACTCAGAATTCCTGGAGGCTCTGAGCTCTAAGTAGTCACTGTACAGTTGAACATAGCACCAGGCTATAATACCCATGATCCTTGGGGGCTTGCAGCTTCCAGAATCCACTGTAGTGCTGCTGCATGGGCAGAACACCAGAATACACTGTCTAGAATCCCTAGGGATGCCTGAGTGACTGTGTAGCCTGCAATTTCTAGAGACCTCTGCAGTGGGGGCTGCATTGTAGAAGACTGGATTGCATTACCCAGAATCCTGGGTGGGGGTATGATGTTGAATGTGCTACTTGAAGCCTCTATAGACTTCTGGAGTGAGGGCTGAGTGGGCAGAATGCCAGGCTACACTGTTCAGAATCACTAGGGGTGCCTGAGGAGCCTGCAGCTCACAAAGACCTCTGCAGCTGGGCTGCAATGTGGAATAGAAGACTGCACCACCCAGAATCCTGGTGGTATGAGGGTGAATGTGCTACTTGCAACCCCTAGGCTTCTGGGGTGAGGGCTGCATGGGTAGAACACCAGAGTCCACTGCCAGGGTTCTCCAGGGTGTCTGGGCCAGCACATGGCACACAGCTTCCATGGTCCTGAAGGGCAAAGACTGTGTGAGCAGAGCACCAGACTACACTGTCCAGAAACCCTGAGAACCCTGAATCTGTGTCACCTGAAGCTCCCAGAGGCATCCATGGTGAGAGCTGGATAGGCAGGAGAGACTGAATGATCTAGAATGCTCTCATAGGCTACTGGGAATTTGGTCTGAGCTCAGGTTCTTCTACCCTCCCACAGTGATCACCTTGGGCTGGGAATTAACAGGTTTTCTTAAAACCCCTGATTCTGAATTGGAGCAGTCCCTGGCTAAGTCACTCTGTCTCAAAAACTACATGTCCTCGAAGCCTCTGAGGTGGTCTGTTTCTGGCCTCTGTCCTTGGGCTGAGGGTCTAGACTCCCTGTAGCTGCCTCCCACTGTGCCTCTGCCTGCCTGTCTCAGGCTGCTGCAGCCCTTGGCCTGGTGGAGTGCAGTGAGGGGTTCTCCTGGACTCCATTTTTCCTCTTCTGAGATTCCACTCCTCAGGTCCACAGCTAGATAGAGCAGTGGGAACATATTTTATTTATTAACTGCTGAGGGTGGAAGAAGGTGCTGACATTCACCAGGGAGCCAGGAGAGGCTCCGCCTTTGAGCTGGGAGGAGCCCCTGCACAGCGCATGGCCAAAGGGGCGTGGTCAAGAAGGGGCAGGGCCTTACCGCCATCTTTAATGCTGCCTCTTGAGAGTGAGGAGCTGACTTTCCCCTCAGGACCAACCTGGGAGAGCCCCAGTCCTTGGAGTGTTGGGTCACTCCACAGCGAGTGGCAGAGCTCCCTTCTCAGAGCAGATTGAGAGAGACCCAGGTTGTGGACGCTTGTGGGTCATGCCTCCAGGGACTCACGGAGCTCCCTTCTCCTCAGAGCAGCCTCAGTGTTGATTCTTGACTTAAGGACTTTCGTGAGTTGTGTCTCTAGGGATGCCTGCCTGGGGTTTCCTTCTCCTCAGCAGCCTGAGAGAGACACTTGGTGTGGGGACCCTCGTGGGCCACGTCTCTAGGGGTGCCTGGGGCTCCCTTCAACTCAGAGTGGCCTGAGGGATATGCCTTGTGCGGCGCCCTCTTGGGTCATGTCTTTAGGGACTCCCAGGATTCTGTTCTCCTCAGAGCAGCCTGAGGTAGATGCCTGGTGTGAGGACCATTTTGGGTCACATTCTAGGGACACTGGTGGGCTCCCTCATCCTTACAGCAGCCTGAGGGAGATGCCAGGCCTGGGGAGCCTCGTGGGTCATGTCTCTAATTAGGCTGGGAGTTCCCTTCTCCTCAGAGCGGCCCGGTGCAGATGGCAGGGTTGCTGTGCATGGCCGAAGGGGGCATGGCCAACCAGGGGCGGGGCCTCAGCGCCATCTTTAAGGCCGCCTCCTTGAGAGTGAGGAGCTGGCTTCCCCCTCAGGACCAATCCAGGAGAGCCCCAGTCCTCGGAGTGTTGGGTCACTCCACAGGGAGGGGCAGAGCTCCCTTCTCATAGCAGATTGAGAGAGACACCCAGGTTGGGGACTCTCATGGGTCATGCCTCCAGGGACCCTCGGAACTCCCTTCTCCTCAGAGCAGTCTCAGTGGACTCTTGACTGAGGGACTTTTGTGAGTCGTGTCTCTAGGGATGCCTGGGGTTCCATCTCCTCAGAGCAGCCTGAGGGAGAAGCCTGGTTTGGAGACCCTCGTGGGTCACATTCTAGGGACACTGCGGGGCAGCCTCATCCTTACGGCAGCCTGAGGGATATACCAGGCCTGGGGAGCCTCTTGGGTCACGTCTCTAAGTAGCCCTGGGTTCCCTTCTCCTCAGAGCTGCCTGGGGCGGTTGCCAGGGTTGCTGTGCTTGGCCAAAGGGTTGCTGTGCATGGTCAATCAGGGGTGGGGCCTCACCGCCATCTTTAATGCTGCCTTTTTGAAAGTGAGGAGCCTGCTTCTCCCTCAGGACCAACCCGGGAGAGCCCCATTCCTGGGAGTGTTGGGTCACTCCACATGGAAGGGCAGAGCTCCCTTCTCAGAGCAGATTGAGAGAGACCCAGGTTGGGGTCTTGGCTTAGGGACTTTTGTGAGTCCTGTTTTAGGGATTCCTGGGGCTCCCTTCTCCTAACATTGGCCTGAGGGAGACGCCAGATGTGGGGAGCCTTGGGGGTCGCAACTCTATGTAGGCCCTGGGTTTTCTTCTCCTCAGAGTGGCCTGAGGGAGATGCCTGGTGTGTGGACCCTCGTGGTTTATGTCTCTTTGGATGCCTGGGGTTTCCTTCTCCTCTGAGTAGCCTGGGGGAGATGCCTGGCTTGGGGACCCTCATGGGTTATATTTTTAGAGAAGCCTGGGGTTTTCTGCTCAGAGCAGCCTGAGGAGATGCGTAGCATGGGGACCCTCATGGGTCATGTCTGGAGGGACACTTGTGATTCCCTTTTCCTCAGAGCAGCCTCAGAGAGACGGCTCAGAAGCTTCTGGCAGCTCTGGCAGCCGGTGAGGGGATGGTGGGAAGCATGAGGAGCAAAAATATAATGTCCACATCATGGCCTCTAATACTAAAATAATATTCATAACATGACATCAAAAACTAATATAATAGCTACCCTGTGGTCTCTAATCCAAATATAATATACATACTATAACATCTAAAGCAAAATAGTATCTCCCTGTGATCTTTAATACTAATATGATATTCATAGTGTAGCACCTAAGGCTAATATAATAGCTGCCCTGTGTCCTTTCATGTTTTTATGGTATCCATAGCTATTATGGTTGAGATATGAGTTATCCTTTAAAAAACTCATGTGAGTCAATGAGATGAAATTTAAATGTGTAATGACTGGATTCTGAGAGCATTAACCTACATCAGCGCACCAACTTAATGAAAGCATTAATCTAATTATCCACTGATAGGGATTAACTGGGTGGTAACTGGACAAGGTGGGTAAATGGTGGCAGTCCTTTGAGGTTAATATTTTGTCCCTGGGGAGAAGAGCGCTCATGCTCCCCCCCCTCCTTATTGTTTGCCAGCTTTTCTTCTCTACAGTTTTGACAATGATGTTCTGCTTCAATTTGGACCAAGAGCTCAGTGGTAGAGTGCTTGCCTAGCATGTGTGAGGCACTGGGCTCAATTCTCAGCACTGCATATAAATAAATAAAAGTCCATTGATTACTAATTTTTTTTTCAAATGAGCAATTGAGTTGTGTGTCTTTGGAGTGAGACCTCTGAAACCATGAACAGCAAATAAGCTTTTCCTTTTTAAATGTTTTCTTGTCAGATCTTTTGGTCACAGTGGTGAAAAAGCTGACTAAATCAGTGAGTGGGTTTTTGCTATGAATAATCTATATGATTCAGTAGTCTTTACAGATGGTTTGTTGGGGGAGAAAGTTTGAAATATTTAGAGATAAAGCTGGGAAAGTTTTAGTAAGTTGCAGGTGGAGCTTAATGAGGGATTCTGGTTCAATTTCCAGTTTGCCCAGAAAAATGTAAACCTGGGATGAAGCAAGTTGTTATTGTTCAGGACATTACCACCATTGCAGAGATGCTAAATTACTTTACCCAGAGACAATATAAAAGATGGCTTGTGGGCATCTTAGGAATTGAAAAGTTCTCACCTATCTCTGGCTCAGGGTTATAAAAGTAAAAATTCTTTGAGACCATTTGTGCACCTGCTTGAATAAGGAGGTTGGGAAGTTGTTTCACCATGCCAAGCACTCAGAGGATACTACAGCCATAGTCATAGAAATCTTGCCTACTGGTTGAGATGGTAAAAGAACTTGGCATCAACCACATGATGCTTTTTCTATTATCTTCTTTTTTTTTTTATTGGGGGAAATTGGAGTTAGGGAGTTATGGAGGCTTTCACTGTGATTTCAAAGGAAAACCTAGGAGGCCAGGAAAATGGTTAGTTGCTGTGGGCAGCCTCTGAGAGTGTGATGTATGAAGTGAGAAGGCAGCTGGAACTGTAGTGGAGACCCCCAAGATTAAGAGATTCCAGTACCATGGAGAGTCTGCCAAGGAAAGCTGTGGGAATCAAACAGATGTATAAGCTGAGAGAGTCTTGTGGGTTGCAACCAGCAAAGCCATAGGGCAGAGCTGCACAAGTCCTTTTGGAGAGAACATCACTATGCCATGTGCCTCAGATGCTGGTTGTGCCACTATAGGTTTTATGTGCCCAATTGAGTGTTAGTGTTTGTTTGGTCCCACTGGTACCAGTCTTGGAGATCAAGAACAGGTCCTTGTTTCCCTGATGTTGAAGATTAAACACCCGTGAAATGCTTAGGTAAGCATAGCAACCAAGTTTTATTTAAGAAAGAAATGAAGATAGACTTCTCCAAAGAGAAGGGAGCTCAGAGTTGAATGTCTGTGGGGATGGGTGTGTCTTGCCCTTTAATATACCCCAGACCCCCCACATATGTGCCTAAGGGCAGGAAGAAGCAGGAATGTGACAAATCTGGTCCCTCCAGGCTAGGCAGTGTTGCAGGCAGATTGCTTTTTTGGCAAAGAAAGCATGTGGGGAGTCAGTACAGTGGGCTTATGTAATTTGCTTTTGATTTTTATGGGAGCTCATTGCAGAGAATTTGCCTTGAATCTCAGAAGAGACTTTGGACTTGGCCTTTTGAGTATGCTGTTAAGAATATATGGACTCTTGGGCTGGGATGTAGCTCAGTGGCAAAGCATCTGCCTTGCATCCACAAAGCCCTGGGTTTGACCCCTGGTAATAAAAGGAGAGAGAGGGAGAGAGAGGGAGAGAGAGGGAGAGAGAGGGAGAGGGAGAGGGGGGGGAGGGAGGGAGGAGGAGGGGGGAGGGGAGGGAGGGAGAGAATGAGAATATATTGTTTCTTGGAAATGGACTCAAATATTTTGCATTGTGAGTGGACCTGAGCTTTTCTGGGCCAGGGTTAGAATACTATGGTTTAGATATGAAAACTCATGTGGGAGAAAATGCAAGAAAGTTTTCAGGTGAAATGATTGGATAGTGACAGCCTTAAACTGATCAACATGTTAATTCACCCATAAGGAAAACTTAATAATTGTAGGTAGGTAAAGTGTGGTTGGAGGAGCACTGGAGACATTCCTTTGGGAATATATTTTTTCCCTGGTTTCTCCTTCCTGTTTGGCATGTCCTGACCCACTCTCCTCCTCCACACCCTTGGGTGAGGTGATGGTGTTCTGTCTCACTTCAGGCCCAGAGACATGAATCCACTTTCTGTGAATGGAGACTTTGGAAACTGTGAGTGCCAAATAAAAATTTTTATTCTCTAAAATTGTTCTTGTCACAAATTTTAGACACAGTGACAAAAAAAAAAGCTTACTAAAACAATACTGCCTAGAAATAATATAATAGTGGCCCTTTGACTTTTTATGCTAATGTAATATCCATAAATAGCATCTAGAATTAATTTAATAGCTACCATATAACCTTTAATAGTATTATGATATCAATACTATAGTATCCAAAACTAATATAAGCCTGCACTCTGGTCTTTAATACTGTTTCCACAAGTCAGTTCTTATCCTCAATGTCAATCGTATAATGAGTGCACAGTTTTGAGAAAAAGGAAAAAGAAGGTTTATTGCTTTGATAGCAAAGGAGAAACACAGGGGACTCCTGTCCCAAAGTCTATGATTCTGCCCATCAGGAACAGAGGCCTTTTAAAGAGATTATTCAAAAGCTACATTGCATGTGTTCTCTGTCTGGAATTGTAATTTACTTGTTAATTTCAGAGATAGTAATTTCTGAGATCTTCTTGTACCACCCCCAAATTCTGTATGACTTAATTCTTAAGGTGGATGTGTACTTAAGGACAGAGAAATCTTCCTAAATGGGAAAGGTTATCCTGTTTCCCCTGAGATTAGGGAGGGGAGAGATTAGGGAGGAGCAGAGAGAGAAATAAAGAAATATATATATATATATATATATATATATATATATATATCAAGTGCTCTACCATTGAGCCACAACCTCAGCCCCAAGAAATATGTCCTTTTAAAAAATAAGTTGGTGGGGGAGGTGGTAGTTTTGGCTCAGTGGTAGAATACTTTCCTAACACATAAAATAAATAAGATAATAGGTATTGTATCCATCTGCAACCCAAACCAAAAGAATTAAAAAAAAGACAACTGCTTTCAATTTCAATAGTCTACTATATTAGTCATTTATTTAAAAAAATCAATAAAAATATTCTACTATATTAAAAGATAGTTACAGTGGATGAAGGGAAAGCAAGGAACAAGAGATGGGTAATCGAGAAATGAAAGATGGAGACCAGGCAGAGATACACCCCAGAGTTTGTTGGTCAGAGCTGACAATGGCCATCTCTCTGTAGGAAAGAGAGGCAAAACAGGCTTGAATTCTGGGAATTTTTATAGAGCAGGTACAGGAATCAGTGCCCGGAGGATTCTAATACTAAAGGTTAAGGTTTGGATTGGTATGGGGGAGTGATGATTCTTTCTCAGAAAGGGCCTTGGGTGGGAAAGTGAAACTTTTTCCTTAAAATGGCAGCTGTCATTTAAGATGGCCATCCAGATGCTAAGCAAGGACCTTATAGTGGCAGAGCAGAAAGGGCTATATTCAAAGTATAAAGTGGACCACTGTAATAATACTACTATAATATCCATAATACAGCAACTAAAACTAATATAGTAGCTGTCATGTTGTCTTTAATATTAATGTAATATCATAATGTGGTCACAGGGCAGCTTTTGTATTAGTTTTATAGGCCACTGCATGGATATTAATATTAAAGGCCAAAAGGCAGTGATCATATCAGTTTGGTATGCCATAGTGTGGACGTAATATTAGTGTTAAAACTGAAATAAGAGCTGCCTTGTGCCCTTTTAATACTAACATGTCATCTATACTATGGAATTGTAACTGATATAATAGCTCCTCTGTGAACTTTATAACTAATATGATATCCATATTATGGCATGTAAAACTGATATATTAGCTGAAATGTGAAATTTAATGTTAATATTATATCCATCCTATAAACCTAAAAGTAATATAATAACAGCCCTGTAGCCTTTAATATTAATACAATATTCATATTATAGCATCTAAAACTAACATAATAGCTACCCTGTGGCTCTTAGTATTAATAGTATATCTATATTATAACATCTAAAACTAATATATGTGCCCAGTGCTCTTAGTACTCATATGATATTCATTAAATAACATCTAAAAAACTGATGTAATATATCTTGTGGCTCTAAAATTTTTTTTGTAGTTATAGATGGACCCAATGCCTTCATTTTATTTGTTTGTTTTTTTATGTGATGCTGAGGTTCAAACCCAGTGCCTCACATAGGCAAGTGTTCTACTACCGAGTCACAACAACAGCCCCTCTTGCGGCTTTTAATAATAATATGATATCCATATATAGCATCTAAAAGCAATATACTATCTTTCATGTGGCCTTAAATATTAATATACTATTCATGCTATGATATTTATAACTAACATAGTAGCTGCCCTTGGTCTTTAATATTAGTATAATATTCATATAGTGACCTATAAACCCAATATAATAGCTGCCCTGTGACTTTAAAAAAAATTTTGTGTTAGTTGTTTTTATTTACTTTTGTAGATGGACACAATACCTTTATTTTATCTGTTTATTTTTATGTGGTGTTGAGGATCGAACCCAGTGCCTCACATGTGCTAGGCAAGCACTGTACCACTGAGCTACAACCGCAGCCCTGTCCTGTGGCTTTAATACTTTTAATGTAGCATCAAAAATTGTTAAATTTCCTCCCTGTGACTTTTAATATTAATATAATATCCTTACTATAGCAACTGAAACTGATAGCACAGCTGCCCTGTGTCCTTTAATACTAATATACATTCTATAACACTTAAAAGTGACATAATATTTGCTTTGTGGCCTATAATATTAATATGATATCTATAAGAGCTTTTAAAACTGATATAAGAGCTGTCCTATGTGATGATAGTATTTTAAAGCTGATATCATATCTTTCCTATTCCCTTTAATCTTGATAACTTATCCATATTAATATATTTAACACTGACAAAATGACTGTACTATGGCATTTTTTACATCTTTTTTTTTTTTTAGTTTTGATGGACCTTTTAAAATTTCATTTATTTATATGCAATGCTGAGATTTGAACCTAGTGCCTCTCACATGCTAGCCAAGTGCTCTACCACGAAGCTACAACCACAGCCCATACTGTGGCCTTTAATACAAATATAATGTGCATATTATAGCATGTAAAACTGATAGAATAGCTGCCTGTTGCCTTTAACATTAATAGCTATATAATGTGTATAAAACTAATAGTTTCCCATGACCTTTAATACTTACATATTATCCATATAATAGCGTCAAAAATTGATATTAGTTGCCCTGGGATTTAATATTATAGCCTCAATGTAGCATCTCTAACTAATGTAATAGCTTCCCTATGGCCTTATATAATCATTCTCCTGTGGCTTTTAATATTAATACAATATTTATATTATAGCATCTAATACTAATATAATAGCTGGCAATGTGCCTAAGGTATTAATATGATATCCACATATAGCATCTAAAACTAATAAAATAGCTGCATTTTTTGTTGTCCCTAATACTTATAAGAGATCCATAGTATAGAATCTAAAATTAATAGAGTAGCTGCTCTGTGGCCTTAAACACCAATATGACATCTATTTGTAGCATCCAAAAGTGACATAATAGCTTCCCTGTGGCTTTATTGTTAATAAGATATCCATACAATAGCATTAAAAACTAAAATAATATCTTACCTTGTAGCCTTAATATTAATATGATATGCATACTATGGCATTAAAAATTAATATATAGGTACCATGTGGCTTTTAATATTAAAATGCTGTCTATTTTACAGCATCTAAAATGAATACTATAAACACACACACATACACACACACAAACTATAGCTTCTAAAACCGACAAGGTGGTTGCTCTGTGGCCTTTAATATTAATATGATACCCATAAAGTAGCATCTAAAACTATTATGATAGCTTCCCTGTAGGGTTTAATATTAATATTATATCAATAATAATAATATAATATTCTGTATTATACTATATTATACTATATATTATAATAATAATATAATATTCTATATTATACTATAGCATCTAAAATCAATATACACACTGTAGCATCTACAACAGATATATTAGCTGCACTGTGGCTTCTAACATTAAAATGGTAGCAAGGATTGAACCCAGGGGTGCTTAACCACTAAGCCATATCCCCAGCTTTCATGGATTTTTTTTTTTTTTGGTGGGGGCTGTATTTAGAACCTCATCATGAAACATGTGGTCATGCACATCTTCTATAGTTTTACAGTTTCCCATTTTAAATGCAAGTCTAGAGAGTATTTTGATAGGTTCTGGCGTCCATATGTGTGACTTCTTGAAGTGTGTCCTTTTGCAGTCAGTGCTGTATAGATTTAAAAACAGCTTTTTGGGAATTTCTGGAATGCACTGAATCTTCAGGTCAGGTTTGAGATAATTTCATGTTAATTATATTGAGACCTGAACAAAGTATATCTGTATTTATTTATATTTCATTTGATTTCTTTCTAAACATTTCAAGATTTTATGAAAGAATGATTGTACTTTAAGACTTACATGAAAGTACTTCAAATTTGGGGTCTCTATTTGAAATATTAATGTTTTAAAATTTTTCTTATTCAAGTTTATAAATTTCAATGTTTCCTCTACATGATTGCTAAAATCAATGGAATTTTGTCTATGGGCTATGTATTTTGCTGCTTGCTATCTCTATTCATTCTGATCAAGACATAGGATGATAGGCTCTATTTCTTTTTGATTTCTAAAATCATGACCTGTGATAGTCAGAAGTATGAATTTTAGAGCTTCACTGTGCCTAGCATAAGGGGGTGCAGCTCTGAACAGTGAACACCCAGCATCCTGCACTGTCTACAGTGGCTAGCAGGGGGCCACTTTCTCTGATCAATTGTTTTTGGGTGCTGTGTTCTGTGCTCTAATCAAACTTTCTTCTCATGGGGACCCACCTGAGAGATGCCACATCTAGGGACTCCTATGGGCTCTATCTAAGGTGTAGACCAATTTTATTTTTTATTTTTTTAAATCCTGGGGACACACCTAGAAAGATACCATGGCTGGGGATGTCTGGTGGATATATCTATGGTGAGGACCAGAGCTTCCTTCTCCTTGGCACCTACCCATGGAGACTATGGATTCAGGATGACTGAGGTCCATGTGAGGAAAACATGAGGAAGAATTTTCCTGTGCACTGCCTGGTGTGCTGAGAAGTAAGTTCTGCCATGTTCTTTACTTTCTCAGGTAATATTTTAGGAGAACTTATTTTACAACAGTATTTCTTACTGAGGCTTTGGCTGCTCATTATCATGAGTATGTCAATGTATTTTGTGTGGCTTGAGTGTCTGAGGACACAAATGCCCCCTCAAGATGGTGCAGGGAGGGCCCAGTGCCTAGAGTCTCACTGGGGCCTGAGGGTAAGGGCTCATGAAAATGCAGTAAGAAGCTCTCAGGATCCTCTAGGGTGAGAGATTTAAAGATTATGATGGATTGCACTACCCAGAATCCTGGGTAACTGTAGAATTTTCATTGCAGTAACCAGAGTCTTTTGCAGGGAGGGCAGCATGGTCAAATGACAGACCGTGCTACCCATAATTCTTGGGGACCTGGAACTTCCAGAGACCTCTGCAGAGAGGGCTGTACTGACAAAAAATCAAACTATGCTGTCAATTACTTTTGGGTGCCTGCTCTGAGCCCCAGGCACCCCTAGAGACGTGGCCCAGGAGGGTCCCCACAACAAGTGTCTCTCTCAGGCTGCTGAGGAGAAGGAAACCCCAGGTATCCCTAGAGACACAACTCACGAAAGTTCCTAAGTCAAGAATCAACACTGAGGCTGCTCTGAGGAGAAGGGAGCTCTGTGAGTCCCTGGAGGCATGACCCACGAGCGTCCACAACCTGGGTCTCTCTCAATCTGCTCTGAGAAGGGAGCTCTGCCACTCGCTGTGGAGTGACCCAACACTCCGAGGACTGGGGCTCTCCTGGGTTGGTCCTGAGGGGGAAGTCAGCTTTTCACTCTCAAGAGGCAGCATTAAAGATGGTGGCAAGTCCCTGCCCCTTCTTGAACACGCCCCTTTGGCCATGTGCACCTGCTCCAGGAGGAAGCTGCTCAGGGCTCAGAGGCGGGGCCTCTCCCAACTCCCTGGTGAATGTCAGTGCCTTCTTCCACTGAATAAAATCTATTTCCCCTGCTATAACTAGGTCAGAAGGGGCAGAGCCTCGCCGCCATCTTTAATGCTTCCTCCCTGAGAGTGAGGAGAGCTGGCTTCCCACTCAGGACCAACCAGGGATAGCCCCAGTTCACTGGAGTGTTGGGTCACTCCACAGAGAGGGGCAGAGCTCCATGTCAGAGCAGATTGAGAGAGACACCCAGGTTGGGGACCCTCGTGGGTCATGCCTCCAGGGACTCCCAGAGCTATCTTCTCCTCAGAGCAGCCTCAAGGGACTCTTGGCTTAGAGGCTTCGTGAGTCATGGTTCTAGGAATGCCTGGGGATTCTTTGTCCTCAGCGTAGCCTGAGGGGCATGCTCGTCTTGGGGACCCTCGTGTGGCATGTTTCTAGGGTTTCCAGGATTTCCTGAGGGAGATTCCAGGGTTGGGGACCCTCACAGGTCATGTCTCTAAGTAGGCCTGGGGTTCCCTTCTCCTCAGAGAGGTCTGGAGGAGACGCCAGTGTGGGGACTCTCTTTGGTCACTTCTTTAGTGACGCCCGGGGTTCCCCTCTCTTCAGAGTTGTCTGAGGAAGACTCCTGGTGTGGGGAGCCTTGTGGGTTGTGTCTCTAGGGACACTCGGCGTTCCATTCTCCTCAGAGCAGCCTGAGGGAGATTCCTGGTGTTGGGAAACCCTATTTTGTATTATAGATAGGGTTTCACTGAGTTGCTTCCTGCCTTGCTTTTGTGGAGACTGGTTTTGAACTCAAGATCCTTCTGCCTCAGCCTTCTGAGCCACTTAGGTTTAAATATATTACTTCTAACAAAGCCAGAATTTATTAAAAATACATCCCCTGTATTTTTAATAATGAACCACATTTTTCTTTAATCTTTGCTTAGTTTTGTTCAATTTTTTTTAATTGTAGAAGGGCACAATGCATTTATTTTATTTATTTTTATGTGGTGCTGAGGATCAAACCCAGTGCTTCACACATGCTAGGCAAGCACCCTACCACTGAGCTACCACTGCCACACATTTTTCTTTTGGTGGAGAGTTTAATTAGTAAGAAACCATCCCTCCAGGACCCTCGTGCTAAGGCCTCCCCCTCCAGACCCCGCCTCTTCTCCAGACCCCACCCATATTCTTTGGCCCTGCCTGTCCTCCTGAACCACCTTCCCCCTCCTTCCTACCCTGTCTCTCTACATCCTACTCATGTTCTAGGGTCTGTCCCTCCCTCAGGTCTCACCCATCTGCCAGGCCCTGCACCCTTGTTGCTCATTATATCTCTCCTTCAGACCTTGTTTCTCCTCCAGATCTTTCCCTTCTTCTTGTCCTGCCCCTCCTCCAGACCTCACCCTCCTCTTTTTAATTTTTTTTTATTGCACGTGGACACAATGCCTTTATTTTGTTTATGTATTTTTATGTGGTGCTAAGGTTTGAACACATTGCCCCACACATTCTAGGCAAGCCCTCTACCATGGAGCCATAAATCCAGCCCAGTCCTCCTCTTTAAGACCCTGCCTCTTCTCCAGACCCCACCCATCTTCCAGGCTCCCTCCTCCTCCTGACATTCCCTCCACCTCCTCCAGACTCTGTCTCTGGTAGTCTAGGATGAGCAGCTCCCTGGCTGCTGTGCTAATTGGCAGTATATTTGTCATGGTGCACAAATAATGTCCGTTGTGTAAACACTGACATCCTGCATTGGATGAATTATCGTGACTGTATCAGAATTTGATATACCATAAAATAACTTTAGAAAAGTCACCTTTCTCTCTTTTTATTTTCTCTATAGATCATGAAATAAAATCAGAATTTGTTAAAGGGCAGATGACAGTCAGCCTTGAGCCCTGATGATCCCAGGATCCCATCCAGTGGAGGAACTCTAAGTACCAGTCCAAGGTTTTGTATGCTAATTGATTCATTTTCTTATTTTAGAGTTATTTTTTAATATAATTCCCCATGGCCTCCAGGTCTCCAGTTCTGTCCAGTAGGTTTTTCCAATTCAATTTTTGATTAATATTCTTTCAGTTTTCTTCAGAATTTTTAAAATTTTTTTTTAGTTTTCAGTGGATCTTTTTATTTTATTTATTTATTTTGTTTATTTATATGTGGTGCTGATGATTGAACCCAGGGCCTGACACATGCCAGGGAAATGCTCTGCCTTTGCGCTACATTCTAGACCTTTATAGAATTTTTAATTCTGTGGACTTCTATTTTTTTTTATAAGGAATATTTTAAAAATTACTTTTAGCTTACTTTGTTTTTGATTGAGAGAATTGGCTTTTTTGAGAGAATTTTATTGTTTGAAAATGCTCATAATCAAATGATTTTAATTATTTTTCACTTATTAAGTTATCTTTGGAGACAGGATGTGTAGCTCAGTAGCAGAGCACTTGCCTGGCATGTGAGAGGCCATAGAGTCCATCCCAGCACCACACACACAGATGTCTTTGACAAGACTCAAGTATGAGAGGTATGGTTTTAAAAGATCATGTATTGGGGCTGGGGTTTTGGCTTAGTAGTAGAGTACTCGACTAGCATGTGTGAAGCCCTGGGTTTGATCCTGGGCACCACATAAAAATAAGTAAATAAAACAAAGGTATTGTGTCCAACTACAACTAAAAATAAAGATTTTTAAAAAAGGTCATGTATTTCCACATACATACATATGCCACTGTGGCATATGTATGTATGTGGAAATATGAAATAATTTCATATGAAATTATTCTAAGAAAATTTCAAATCAGTTTTAAAAGAGAAGAGGGATGATATTTTTAATGTCAACTATTGATATTTCATGATACTTAAAACCACTGTAGATGAAATTTCCTGAGATACAAATAATTACAAAATGTAAGAGACAAGTCAGTAGCTGCTTTTTTTTGCAATTCAGATACATTTACTAAAAATAAGCTTTTTTTAAAAAAGATTTTTTTCTTCTTTAAAATTTAGAAAGCATTTCCATATGTCCTACTAAAGTTCTACATTCATCAGAAAGTTCTCTTATTCCTTGCATACAAAGGGATGGGCCTTCTAATGAGCATGATACTTTATGTTGTCAGGAATTCTTGTGAGAGAACTCTTTGTTTTGCCTCTGTTCAAAATCTTATTTAAAAAAGTATCAGTTTGCTTTTGATTTCAGAAATTTGACTTTCTTTTGAAATTATGTATTTATTAGTATTTAGAGTTATTACATGTGGGAAATGCCACAATTACATTTTACCTAATGTTATCCTAATGTTGTGTTAATAATTTCCTAAGCTAGGTTATGTTCATTTTTCTTATCAACAGTCAATAAAGCCTTTTTTGTTGTTTTGATGGTATGCTTAATGCGAACATGCTTTATGATGTGACACCACTATTCATGATGGTCTAGGTATGCAATACACTATAAGGATAGTATTTTGATTCTGAGAGTCTCAAGTGTTTTAAGTCCAACATGTTTCCTTAAGAAGAATGATTATTCATTTTCTATTTGATTACACAAATAAGATACAATTTTTTTTTCCTTTTGTGGTTCTGGGGGTTGGTCCTAGGGCCTTCTGCATGCTAGAAAATCTTTCTACCACTGAGCTACATCCCCAGCCCCATAGATCCTTTAGTTGTCATTAGCTTCATGATGAGCTAGTTACAATGAAATTACTTAGAATTTCAACTAGATTTAGAGTCATACAAGAGTTTGGGCATCCATAGCTGCTTGTGATTTCTAAAAGATAGAGTTTCCCACAACACAGCAGCATCTAATATCACTCCTGGACTGAGCTGACACCTCTGCTTCTTTTGGCTCACCACTTCCTGTAGAGGTCTTGGAGGAAATGGATGTTCTTTGACTATTTGTCTCAGTGACAAATATTTGATTATATTGCTGCTAAAATCTATGCATAGAAATAAAATAGAGACAAGGATTCTTTGGGATAAGTGATTTAGTCACAGTGAGTCAGTTTGCAATTAGAACATTTTTTTTTTATAAAGTCACTGTTTCAAGAAAGTTAAACCATGAGTTGAAATAAAATCTCCAAAATGTCATTTGTTTTTCCTCTGTAGTAATCACATTTTAAGAAGGAAAACGTAGAATATAGTGATAGCATAAAAATATAATAAGTTAACATATGTTATTACTTCAACATGAAATATGTAAAAGAGGCATATACTTTGAATTAAAAAAAATTTTTAGGTGTAGTTGGACAAAATGCCTTCATTTTTATTTATTTATTTTTATGTGGTGCTGAGGCTCAAACCTAGCACCTCACACATGCTAGGTGAGTTCTCTATCACTGAGCTACAACCCCAGCCCACATACTTTGAATTTTATATTACTTTGAACTATTTGATTTTTGTGTTATAAATGTTCATAATAAAATACAGAACTAGCTAAGAGTGTCAGTTACTAGTAATAACTGTATGAATAATTAAACAAATAGGTGTTTGAGAAAATATAACCATGTCCTAAGGTTTTACTTTAGAGTAGTTTAATCTTTTTGGGGGGAGGATACTGGGTATTGAATCCATGGGTGCTAACCCTAATCCTTTGGCCTTTAATATTAATATTTTTCCATACTATTGCATCAAAAAGTGATATAATAACTGCCCTGTGGACTTTAATACTAGTATAAAATCAATACTATAAAATTTAAGTGATATAAATGCTACCTTGTGACTTTAAATACTTACACGATATCCAACTATTATAAAATTGATAAAATAGCTTCCCTGTGGCAATTCATACTAATGTAATATCCTTATTCTAGAATCTAAAGCTAAAAAAAGCAGGAAAGTGACATTTAACATCAGTACTATAACATGACAAACTAGTGTAATAGATTCCCTGTGGAATTTAATACTAATATAATATCATAATACACTATGTAAAATAAATATGATAGCTCTACTGTAGCTTTTAATACTGATGTTATATTCATTCTATAGTATTTTATACTATTATATTAGCTGTCCCGTGAACTTCATGCCAGCATGATATCCATATTGTAGCATCTAATGCTAATATAATAATATCTTCCCTGTGACCTTTAATATTTACTCATACTATTGATATTATAATGTAATATCCAGATTATAGCATCTAAGACTAATATACTATCAGCCCAGTGAATTCCAGTAATAGTAAAATCTCCACAGAGAATCACATAAACTTAATATAAGAGCTGTTTTGTATCTTTTCATGATCATATGATATCTATAATATGCAATCTAAAAGTAACAGTATCTGACTTTGGTTTTTAATATTAATGTAATATACATACTATAGCATCCTAAAGTACTATAGCAGCTGCCCTGTGGTCTTTAATACTTTTATAATGTCCATATTATAGCACATAAATACAATATAATATCTGAATTTTGGTCCTTACTACTAATATCCATATTATAGCATCTAAAAGCAATAAAATATGTGCCCTATGGGCTATAAATTTCATATGATAGCCATACCAAAGCATCTAATACTAATATAATAGCTGCCCTGTAGCCTTTAACTTTAGTATAATATCAAAACTTTGTCCTCTGAAACTCACAGAATAGCTGTCCTGTAGCCTTTTAATACTAATTTTATCCATATGTAGCATCATTATAATCTCCATGTGGCCTTTTATTCTAATATTACATTCATACTGTAGACTCTAAAATGAATAAAATAGCTTCCTTTTTGCCTTCAAGAGTAATATGATATGCACTATAGTACCTAGAAAATATTATAATAGCTTTCCTGTGGTCTTGAATACTAATAATATGCATGCTATAGTACCTAAGAGTAATAGGTGCCTGTTGTGTTTAATATTAAAGATGTCCATACTATACCTTCCAAAAACTAATATAATAGCTGCACTGTGACCTGTAATATTAACATAATATCCATACTGTAGCATCTAAAACTGACATAATAGCTGCCTGGTAGCCTTTAATATTGAGATAAAATCTGTGCCCTCTGAAATTAAAGTAATAGCTTCAAGTGATGTTTTAATACTGATAGTGCATACATACTATAGCACCAAAACTGATAATATAGCAGCATTGTAGAATTTCATAGTAATATAATAATTATAACGGAATATAAAACTTTAATATTAATAAAATATCTATACTGTTGATCTAATTCTGATAAAATGGCTGCCTGTAATCTACAATAGCCATACAATATCCATACCAAAGCTTCTAAAACTAGAATAATAGTGCCCTGTGGCCTTTAATGCTAATAGGTATTCATACTACAGTATTTAAAGCTGATACAACAGCTGAATTGTGGTCTTCCATATCAATGCAATGTCAATATTATACCATATTGAACTAATTTAGTAGCTTCCCTATGACATTTATAAGCCAATATAATATCTAACTTGTTCACTTTAATACTAACATATTTGTATTGTAGCCTCTGAAACTGATATAATAGCTAATTTATCATCTAAAAGTAATATAGTAGCTGTCCTGTAACTTTAAAACTATTACAATTTTTATAGTATAGCATCAAAATTGATATAATAGCTTCCCAGTGGCTTTTATATTAATATGATATCTGTGCTACAGTATATCCAATACTAATAAAATAGTGGCACTGTGGCTTTAAATACCAATATGATATCCATGCTACTGCAACTCAAGCTAACATAATAGATGATTTATGTCTTTTAATCTTACTATAATATCCCTATAATAGCACATATTACATACCAGATGATTTCTGGCTTTAAATATTAATATTATATCCATAATATAGCATCTTCAATTAATATTACACATGTCTTGTGTCCTTAGGACTCATTATATCCATAGTGTTGGATTTAAAACTAGTATAATAGATACCTTGTGGACTTTAATACTATGCTATCCATACTGTAGCTCCTAAACTTAATATAGTAGCTGCCTGGGCCCATTAATATGATATGTAATATGATAAACATATTGTGCTCTTTAAAACTAAAGTAATAACTGTTCTGTGGCCTTTAATGCTGATATAATATACCATGAAAAACTAATGTAATAACTTCCTTATGTCCTTTAATATTGATAGTATAACATCCAAAACTAATATGATAGCTTCCCTCTAGACTTTAATATCATAATATTCATACTGTGACCTCTAAGTTTAATATAATAGCTGTCTTGTGGCCTTTATTACTGGTTTGTTATTCATACTATAGCATGGAACCCTGATTAAATAACTGTTCTGTGGCCTTTAATATTAATATGATTTCCATATTATAGCAAAAAATGATATCAGAGGTCTTTATTACTAATAGATGCAAACTATAATATCTAAAACATGTAAGTAGCTGTGCAATAGAATTTAATACCAAGTGACATTCATGCTAAAGCATGTTAAACTAATAGCTCCCCTGTAGCTTTTGATACTAATATTATAGCCTCCAAAACTGGTGTAATACATGTCCTGTGACCTTTAATATTAATGTTATATCATTCCTATAACCTGTGAAGCTAATTTAATAAGTTTCTTATGAAATTTAATATTCATTTAATATCCATATTATAAATCTAAAACTGATAAATATGTGCTTCATATAAAAATGGTAAATAGGTCCTATAGTATTAATATGATATTGTATCACCTTAAACTAATATAATATCCGCTTTGTGGCCATTAAACTAATATGATATGTACAGGATAGTATTAAAATCAATATACTGCCATGTTGACTTTAATGCTAACATGATATTAATACTTGAGTATCTAATAGTACATAATTATTGATCTGGAGTGTTTAATTCTAATATGATATTCATATTGGAACATCTGAAACTGATGCAATAGTTGTCCTGTGGCCTTTGATATTTCTATGATATCCATCCTATAGTATCCAAAGCTAATGAAATATATTAGCTACCCCATGGCCTTTAATATTAATATAATATCCATACTGCAGCATTTAAAATAATAGATGCACTGTGGCCTTAATACCAAATAATCGGTTTGGATATGCTTATGTGTGAGACAATGTAAGGAAGTTTAAAGGTGAAATGATGGGTTACGAGAGCCTTAACCCAAATTAGTAATCCTCTGACAGGAATTAACTGAGTGGAAACTGCAGGCTGATAGTGTGTAGCTGGAGGAGGTGGGTCATTGAGGCTGTGCCTTTGGGTTACATATTTGGTGAGCTGAGCTTAGGTTCTCTGCTTCCTGATCACCACTTTCCTTCATCACATTCTTCTGCCCCACCTTAAGCCCCAAGGAATAGAGTTGGCCATCTATTGGCTGAGGTCTCTGAAACTGTGAGCCCCTAAATGAACTTTTCCTCCTTTAAAATTGTTCTTGTCAGGTCCTTTGGTCAAAGCAGCAAAAAAGATGACAGAAATAATAATATACATGTCATAGATCTAAAATAAATACAATAGCTGCCCTGATGCCTTTAATGCTAATATGATATTAAGAGTGTAACATCTAAAACTGATATATAATAGTTTCCCTGTGACATTTAATGTTAATATAATATTCATGCCATAATATCCAAAAGTAACATTATAGCCTCCCCATAGCCCGTTATACTAAAGTAATATCCATATTATAGCATTTCAAGCTAATATAATATCTTCCCTGTGGCCCTTAAAGCTAATGTAATACATACCATTGCATCTAAAATTGATATTATAGCTGCTCTGTATCCTTTAATATCAATAGACATCCTTATTATAGCATCTTAACTTGATATAATAGTTGCTCTTTGGCCTTATTATTTATATGATCCCCATAATAGAATCTAAAACTGATAAAATATTAGCCCTGTGGCCCTTATAGGTAATATATCCAAACTATATCTCCTAAAACTAATATAATTGCTAGACTGTGGCATTTAACATTAATATTTTATCCATATTATGCCCTCTAAAACTAATGAAATAGCCCTCTTGTCATTTTAAGTAAAATATCCATAGGATAGCAATAAACCCTATAATATAGCATATCCATATGATAGCATATAAAGTTAACATAATAGCTGACCTCTGGCATTTAATAGTAATCTGTTGGGCTGGGGATGTGGCTCAAGCGGTAATGCGCTGACCTGGCATGCACTGGGTTCGATCCTCAGCACCACATAAAATAAAATAAAGATGTTGTGTCCACTGAAAAGTGAAAAAGAAATATTAAAAAATTCTCTCTCTCTCTCTCTTCTCTCTTCTCTCTCTCTAAGAAAAAATAGTAATCTCTTATCCAAAGTATAGTACCTAAACTAATATAATTCCTTATGCTAATAGGATATTCATCGCATAGCATATAAAACTAATATAATAACTGAACTTTGGAGCTTTAATATTAATGTAATATGTATACTACAACATCTCAAAGTACTGAAAGAGCATCCCTGTGCATTTGCCATTTATATTTTATCCATACTGTTGCCTGTTAATGGAATATTATAGCTCTTTGTGGCTGTTCATATTAATATCCATTCAATAGCATCTAATGCTAATATAAGAGATGCCCTATGGCCTTTAATACTAATTCAGTATCAATACTGTGACCCCTAATACTAAAATAATAATTCTCCTGTGGCCTTTTAATATTACATAATATTCATTATAGCAATTATATGAATATAATTCCTACCCTATGGCCTTTAGTACTAATATGATATCCATATCATAGCATCTGTTAATGATCAAAAAAAGTCCTCTTACCTTTGTACTGTTATGATATTCATATTATAGCATCTAAACTAATACAATTGTTCTCTTATGACCTTTAATTCCTATATTTTTACCATAGCATCTCAATCTAGTATAACATCTCTATAGCTTTTCATGCTAATGTAATATTCTTACAATTACATCTAAAAGTGATATAATAGCTACCATGTGGTTTTAATACTGATGTTACATTCATGTTAGATCATTAAAAACTGATAGAGTAGCTTCCCTGTGGCTTTATTAGTAATATGACATTCTTATTACAGCATCTAAAATTGATATGATAGCTACCTTTAATATTAATATGATATCCATAATATAGTGTCCAAAGCTGATATAATATCTGCAATGTGCATTTCATAGCTAATATGATATCCTTATTAAAGCATTTAAAAACATATGACATTCTTACTAAAGCATTTAAAAACATTATAAGCCAGGCGCAGTGGCACATGCCTGTAATCCCAGTGGTTTGGGAGGCTGAGACAGGAGAATTGTGAGTTCAAAGCCAGCCTCAGCCACTGTGAGTCTTTAAGCAACTCATTGAGACCCTGTCTCTAAACAAACTACAAAATAGGGCTGATGATGTTGCTCAGTGGTCAAGTGCCCCTGAGTTCAAACCTGATTGATTGATAGATAGATAGATAGATAGATAGATAGATAGATAGATAAATAAATAAATAAAATATAATAGCTGCATAATGGTATTTAATACTATTATTATATCTATACTTTAGTATTGAAAATGAATATTATAGCTTCTCTGTGGCCTTTTGTATTAATGTAACCATAGCATTGCATTGAAAACTGATATAATAGCAGCCTGTGGCTTTTAATTCTATCGTGATATACATGTGGCATCTAAAACTCATATAAGAGCTGTCTTATTGCCTTTAATACTAATATAATATCCATATTGTAGCATCTAAAAATAATTTAAAAAACTACACAGTGGTGTTTTATGCTAATATATATCCCTAGTGTAGAATCCTTACTAAAACAACAGGTGCCTTATAGCCTCTAATACTATTATTATATTCATAATATGCCTTCTGAAATTGATTTAATAGCTGCACTGTCACTTTTAATATTTCTATGATATTCATACTATTGATCTGAAAGTAATATCTATTCTGTGGCCTTTGATGCTAATATGATATCATACTATGGCATTCAAAACTAATATACTGGCAGTCCATTGTTGATTAAAATTAATATATTATTCACATTATATAATCTGAAGCTAAAGCAATTGTACTTACCTTTGTACTGTTATGATATTCATATCATATTGCTGCTCTGTGGTCTTTAATACTATTATAATACCCATACTATAGCATCTAAAGCTAATATAATAGCTCTACTGTGGCCTTTAATATTACTGTGATATCCTAGTATAGCATCTAAAACTAAATACAACTACCTTTTTGCCTTTAATTGTTTTAACATTAATATTGTAGCATCATGTTTTTTATATTAATGTAATATTCATATTTAACATAAAAAATTAATAGCTTCCCCGAGGACTTTAATGCTAATATATGTACTATTGCATCTAAAAATAATAAAATTAATCAAATACATGTCCTAGTGCCCTTTATATTAATATGATGTTGATATTATACCATGTAAGAATGACATAATAGCTTCCCTATGGTCTTTAATAATAATGTGATATTCAGGGGCTGGGGTTGTAGCTCAGTAGTAGAGTGTTTGCCTAGCATGTGTGAGGTGCTGGATTCATTCCTCAACACCACTTATAAATAAATAAACAAACAAACAAACAAACAAACAAATAAATAAATAAAGTTCATTAAAACCTAAAAATATTAAAAAAATAATAATGTGATATCCATCGATCCCCAGCACCACCGAAAAAAAAAATAATGTGATATCCATACTATAGCATGTAAAACAAATGTAATAGCTGTCTTGTCCTTAATATACTCTCTGTATTATAGATTCTAAAACTAATACGATGGATGCCCTGTGGTCATTAATATAAATGAACTATTCATACTATACCATATTAATATATGTATATATATATATATATATATATATAATATATGTCCTATGGCCTTTAATACTAATGTGATAACCATATTTTGCCTCTGTTACAAATGTAGTAGCTGCCACATGGCCTTTAATAGTAATATGATCTGTAGGAGCTGGATTTATACCTCAGTGGTAGAGCATTTGCCTTGCACATGTGAGGCACTGGGTTTGATTCTCAGCACCACATAAGATAATAAAATAAAATAATGATATTGTGTCCATCTTAAAAAAAGAACACCTTTTAATTTGTTCAGAGTCAAATTAAATGTGTGAGTCAAACTGGAGCTTAGGAAGGTGTGATTGTTAAAACATCATGACCACTAAAGAGTTGCTAAATACTTTGCCCAGAGACAATAGGAAAGAAGACTTGAGTGCATCTCAGGAATTGGCAAAACCACCCCAGTTTCAGGCTCAAAGATTTAAATTTTCTTTCTTTTTTGTGCCAGAAATTGAACCCAGAGGTACTTAACCACTGAGTCATATCCTCAGCCTTTTAAAATATTTTATTTAGAGACAGGATCTCACTGAGTTGCTCAGGGCCTTGCTAAATTGCTGAGGCTGACTTTCAACTTTGAACTTGCAATCTCAGCCTCCTAAGCTGCTGGGATTAGAATCAGGCACCACCCTGCAGCTGACCCTTGACTAGGACAGGACCTCCTGGGAAGGGGTACCTGCGCAGTGTCCAGAGGTCATCTGGATGGAGGCAGGAAGCCCCTCCTTATTTTCTGTGCTCAGCCCTATGGGGAAAGGTGTCTACTCTCAGTATACTGACCGCCAGCCCCCCTTCCCTTCCACCTATCTGACTTTCTCTTGGATTACTCCAAGCTCGTTCTATGCTCACTTTCTCAAAGGTCCAGCTGGGCCCAGTGGGCATAGGTGAGACTGTAAAATGAATAAAATAGCTTCCTTTTGGCCTTCAAGAGTAATATGATATGCACTATGGTGTCTAGAAAATATTATAATACCTTCCCTGTGGTCTTTAATACTAATGATATCCATGCTATAGTACCTAAGACTAATAGGTGCCTGTTGTGTTTAATATTAAAGATGTCCGTATTATACCTTCCAAAAACTAATATAATAGCTGCTCTGTGACCTATAATATAAACATAATATCCATACTGTAGCATCTAAAACTAACATAATAGCTACCTGGTAGCCTTTAATATTGAGATAAAAACTGTGGCCTCTGAAATTAATGTAATAGCTGTCAAGTGATGTTTTAATACTGAGAGTGCATACATACTATAGCACCAAAACTGATAATATAGCAGCCCTGTAGAATTTCATAGTAATACAATAATTATAACAGAATATAAAACTTTAATATTAATAAAATATACTGTTGATCTAAATCTGATGAAATGGCTGCCTGTAATCTATAATAGCCATATAATATCCACACCAAAGCTTCTAAAACTAGAATAATAGTGCCTTGTGGCCTTTAATGCTAATAGGTATTCATACTACAGTATTTAAAGCTGATACAACAGCTGAATTGTGGTCTTCCATATCAATACAATGTCAATATTATACCATATTGAACTAATTTAGTAGCTTCCCTATGACATTTATAGGCCAATATAATATCTAACCTGTTCACTTTAATACTAACATGATATTTGTACTGTAGCGACTGAAACTGATATAATAGCTAATTTATCATCTAAAAGTAATATAGTAGCTGCCCTGTAATTTTAAAACTATTACAATTTTTATAGTATAGCATCAAAATTAATATAATATCTTCCCAGTGGCTTTTATATTAATATGATATCTGTGCTACAGTATATCCAATACTAATAAAATAGTGGCACTGTGGCTTTAAATACCAATATGATATCCATGCTACTGCAACTCAAGCTAACATAATAGATGATTTATGTCTTCTAATCTTACTATAATATCCCTATAATAGCATATATTACATAATAGATGATTTCTGGCTTTAAATATTAATATTATATGTATAATAGAGCATCTTAAATTAATATTACATATGTCCTGTGTCCTTATGACAAATATTATATCCATACTGTTGGATTTAAAACTAGTATAATAGATACCTTGTGGACTTTAATACTATGCTATCCATACTTTAGCTCCTAAACTTAATATAGTAGCTGCCAGGGCCCTTTAATATGATATGTAATATGATAAACATATTTTGCTCTTTAAACCTAAAGTAATAACTGCTCTATGGCCTTTAGTGATAATATAATATACTATGAAAAACTAATGTAATAACTTCCTTGTGTCTTTTAATATTGATAGTATAACATCCAAAACTAATATGATAGCTGCCCTCTAGACTTTAATATCATAATATTCATACTGTGACCTATAAATTTAATACAATAGCTGTCTTGTGGCCTTCATTACTGGTTTGTGATTCCTACTATAACATGGAAAACTGATTAAATAACTGTTCTGTGACCTTTAATATTAATATGATTTCCATATTATAGCAAAAAATGATATTGGAGGTCTTTATTACTAATAGATGCAAACTATAATATCTAAAACATGTTAGTAGCTGTGTAATAGAATTTAATACTAAGTGACATCCATGCTAAAGCATGTTAAACTAATAGCTCCCCTGTAGCTTTTCATACTAATATTATAACCTCTAAAACTGATGTAATAGATGTCCTGTGGCCTTTAATATTAATGTTACATCATTCCTATAACCTGTGAAGCTAATTTAATAAGTTTCTTATGAAATTTAATATTCATTTAATATCCATATTATAAATCTAAAATTGATAAATATAAATACGTGATAAATATGTGCTTCATATAAAACTGGTAAATAGGTCCTATAGTATTAATATGATATTGTATCACCTTAAACTAATATAATATCAGCTTGTGGCCATTAAACTAATATGATATGTACAGGATAGTATTAAAATCAATATACTGCCATGTTGACTTTAATGCTAACATGATATCCATACTTGAGTATCTAATAGTACATAATTATTGATGTGGAGTGTTTAATTCTAATATGATATTCATATTGGAACATCTGAAACTGATGCAATAGTTGTCCTGTGGCCTTTGATATTTCTATGATATCCATCCTATAGTATCCAAAGCTAATGAAATATATTAGCTACCCCGTGGCCTTTAATATTAATATAATACCCATACTGCAGCATTTAAAATAATAGATACACTGTGGCATTAATACCAAATAATCAGTTTGGATATTCTCATGTGTGAGACAATGTAAGGAAGTTTAAAGGTGAAATGATGGGTTATGAGAGCCTTAACCCAAATTAGTAATCCTCTGACAGGAATTAACTGAGTGGAAACTGCAGACGGATAGTGTGTAGCTGGAGGAGGTGGGTCATTGAGGCTGTGCCTTTGGGGTACATATTTGGTGAGCTGAGCTTAGGTTCTCTGCTTCCTGATCACCACTTTCCTTCATCACATTCTTCTGCCCCACCTTAAGCCCCAAGGAATAGAGTTGGCCATCTATTGGCTGAGGTCTCTGAAACTGTGAGCCCCTAAATGAACTTTTCCTCCTTTAAAATTGTTCTTGTCAGGTCCTTTGGTCAAAGCAGCGAAAAAGATGACTGAAATAATAACATACATGTCATAGATCTAAAATAAATACAATAGTTGCCTTGATGCCTTTAATACTAATATGATATTAAGAGTGTAACATCTAAAACTGATATATAATAGTTTCCCTGTGACATTTAATGTTAATATAATATTCATTCCATAACATACAAAACTAACATTAGAGCATCCCTATAGCCTTTTATACTAAAGTAATATCCATATTAGAGCATTTCAAGCTAATATAATATCTTCCCTGTGGCCCTTACAGCTAATGTAATACATACTATTGCATCTAAAATTGATATAATAGCTGCTCTGTATCCTTTAATATCGATAGACATCCTTATTATAGCATCTTAACTTGATATAATAGTTGCTCTTTGGCCTTAATATTTATATGATACCCATAATAGCATTCAGAACTCTTAAAATGTTAGCCCTGTGGCCCTTATAGGTAACATGATACCCAAACTATATCTCCTAAAACCAATATAATAGCCAGATTGTGGCATTTAACATTAATATTGTACCCATATTATGCCCTCTAAAAGTAATAAATAGCCCTCTTGTCATTTTAAGTAAAATATCCATATGATAGCAATAAACCTTATGATATAGCATATCCATATGATAGCATATAAAGTTAACATAATAGCTGACCTCTGGCATTTAATAGTAATCTGTTGGGCTGGGCATGTGGCTGAAGCAGTAATGCGCTGACCTGGCATGCTTAGGGTGCTGGGCTTGATTCTCAGCACCACATAAAATAAAATAATGATGTTGTGTCCACTGAAAACAGAAGAATAAATATTAAAACATTCTCTCCTCTCTCTCTCTCTCTCCTCTCTCTCCTTCCTCCCTCTCTCTCTCTCTCTCTCTCTCTCTTTAAAAAAATAGTAATCTGTTATGCAAAGTATAGTATCTAAACTAATATAATTCCTTTTACTAATAGGATAGTCATTGCATAGCATATAAAACTAATATAATAACTGAACTTTGGAGCTTTAATATTAATGTAATATGTATACTACAACATCTCAAAGTACTGAAAGAGCATCCCTGTGCATCCTGTGCATTTGCCATTAATATTTTATCCATACTGTTGCCTGTTAATGGAATATTATAGCTCTTTGTGGCTGTTCATATTAATATCCATTCAATAGCATCTAATGCTAATATAAGAGATGCCCTATGGCCTTTAATACTAATTCAGTATCAATACTGTGACCCCTAATACTAAAATAATAATTCTCCTGTGGCCTTTTAATATTACATAATATTCATTATAGCAATTATATGAATATAATTCCTACCCTATGGCCTTTAGTACTAATATGATATCCATATCATAGCATCTGTTAATGATCTAAAAGAAGATCATTAACAGATTACCTTTGTACTGTTGTGATATTCATATTATAGCATCTAAACTAATACAATTGTTCTCTTATGACCTTTAATTCCTATATTTTTACCATAGCATCTAAATGTAGTATAACATCTCTGTAGCTTTTAATACTCATGTAATATTCTTACAATTACATCTAAAAGTGATATAATAGCTATCATGTGGTCTTTAATACTGATATTATATTCATGTTAGATCATTAAAAACTGATAGAGTAGCTTCCCTGTGGCTTTATTAGTAATATGACATTCTTATTACAGCATCTAAAATTGAGAGCTGCCTTTAATATTAATATGATATCCATAATATAGTGTCCAAAGCTGATATAATATCTGCAATGTGCATTTCATAGCTAATATGACATTCTTACTAAAGCATTTAAAAACATTATAAGCCAGGCACAGTGGCACATGCCTGTAATCCCAGTGGTTTGGGAGGCTGAGACAGGAGAATTGTGAGTTCAAAGCCAGCCTCAGCCACTGTGAGTCTTTAAGCAACTCAGTGAGACCTTGTTTCTAAACAAACTACAAAATAGGGCTGATGATGTTGCTCAGAGGTCAAGTGCCCCTGAGTTCAATCCCTGACAAATAAATAAAAAAGTAAATAAATAAATAAATAAATAAAATATAATAGCTGCATAATGTTATTTAATACTATTATTATATCTATACTATAGTATTGAAAATTAACATTATAGCTTCTCTGTGGCCTTTTGTATTAATGTAACCATAGCATTGTATTGAAAACTGATATAATAGCAGCCCTGTGTCTTTTAATTGTATCGTGATATACATGTGGCATCTAAAACTGATACAAGAGCTGTCTTATTGCCTTTAATACTAATATAATATCCGTATTGTAGCATCTGAAAATAATTTAAAAAACTACACAGTGGTGTTTTATGCTAATATGATATCCCTAGTGTAGAATCCTTACTAAAACAATAGGTGCCTTATAGCCTCTAATACTTATTATATTCATAGTATGCCTTCTGAAATTGATTTAATAGCTGCACTGTCACTTTTAATATTTCTATGATATTCATACTATTGATCTGGAAGTAATATCTATTCTGTGGCCTTTGATGCTAATATGATATCATACTATGGCATTCAAAACTAATATACTGCCAGTCCATTGTTGATTAAAATTAATATATTATTCACATTATTTAATCTAAAGCTAAAGCAATTGCATCCCTGTGGTCTTTAATACTATTATAATACCCATACTATAGCATCTACAGCTAATATAATAGCTATACCATGGCCTTTAATATTACTGTGCATCAAAACCTAAAAATATTAAAATTAATAATAATGTGATATCCATACTATAGCATGTAAAACAAATTTAATAGCTATTTTGTCCTTAATATACTGTTGATATTATAGATTCTAAAACTCATATGATAGATGCCCTGTGGTCTTTAATATAAATGAAGTACTCATACTATACCATATTAATATATATAATATATGTCCTATAGCCTTTAATACTAATGTGATAACCATATTTTGCATCTATTACAAATGTAGTAGCTGCCACATGGCATTTAATAGTAATATGATATCTGTAGGAGCTGGATTTATACCTCAGTGGTAGAGCATTTGCCTTGCACATGTGAGGCACTGGGTTTGATTTTCAGTACCACATAAGATAATAAAATAAAAAAAAGATATTGTGTCCATCTTAAAAAAAAGAACACCTTTTAATTTGTTCAGAGTCAAATCAAATGTGTGAGTCAAACTGGAGCTTAGGAAGGTGTGATTGTTAAAACATCATGACCACTAAAGAGTTGCTAAATACTTTGCCCAGAGACAATAGGAAAGAAGACTTGAGTGCATCTCAGGAATTGGCAAAACCACCCCAGTTTCAGGCTGAATGATTTAATTTTTCTTTCTTTTTTTGTACCAGGAATTGAACCCAGAGGTACTTAACCACTGAGTCACATCCTCAGCCTTTTAAAATATTTTATTTAGAGACAGGATCTCACTGAGTTGCTCAGGGCCTTGCTAAATTGCTGAGGCTGACTTTGAACTTGCAATCCTCTTGCCTCAGCCTACTAAGCTGCTGGGATTATATTCAGGGACCATCTTGCCTTGTTCAAAGTTTTAAAAATAAAAATTCCTTTGAGAAGAGACCAATGAGGCACCATGAATGAAGAGAGGGGTCTAAGAGGTTATTTCACCATGCTTAGCTGCCCAGGAACTCAGCAGTTGCTATAGCCATGGTCTTAGGAGGTTTGTCTACTGCTCGAGATGTTGGCAGATCTTGGTATCAACTACATGGTGCTGTTTTTTTAGGTTTGCAAGACATTGGCATTAGGGGTTCATGGAGGCTCCCACTGGGATTTCAAAGGAAAACCTGGAAGGTCAGGAAAAATGTATTAGAGTTGCAATACCAGCAGGCAGTTCCTGAGAGGATGAAGAAAACTATAGTGGGTACTCCTGAGATTAAGAGATGCTAGTAATATGGATCATTTTCCAAGGAAACCCATAGGAATTCAACAGACACAAGTCAAGCTAGGCCATGTGGACCGCTATTAACAAAGCCATAGGAATGGAGATGCACAAGTCCTTTGGAGAGAACATCACAATGTTATTTGCCCAAAATATGCTTGATGTGGAACTACAGATCTTGTTTGCCCAGCTGGATTTTGGTCTTGTTTTGGTCCCATCTCTTCTTTCTATGCCCCTATTTATCACTTGTAGAATGGAAATGTCTAATCCATGCCATTATATATTGGATTATATAGCTTGCTTTGATTGTTATGGGGTCTCATGCTGATTTTTCCTTAAGTTTCAGAAGAGGTTTTGGACTTAGACTTTTGGGGAATACTGGAACTGTTAAGAACATGTGGACTCCTGGATATGAACTCAATGTATTTTGCATCCTGAGATGGACATGAACTTTTGGGGGCCAAGGGCAGAATATTATGGTTTAGATATGAAGTATTACTCTAAAACTCATGTGTGAGAAAAGGTAAGAAAGATTTAAGGTTGAAATTATTTAGTTATGAGAGCCTTAACCTAGTGAGTGCATTAATCCACTGATAGTGTTTAACTGGATGTTAACTGTAGGAAGGTAGTGTGTAGCTGGAGAAGGTGGGTCACTGGGGGCATTTCTTTGGAGTATATATTTGTCTCTGGTGAGCAGAACTCTCTACCTGCTTCCTCTTTGCCATGTTCTGATTTGCTTCCTACCTCTATACCATTTGGGCAAGAGCTGTGGAGTTGGTCTTCTATGGACTGAGACCTGGAAAATATAAGTGTCAAATAAAATTTTAATTCTCTAAAAATTGTTCTTGTCAGGAATTTTAGACACAATGGCAAAAAGCTTACTAAAACAATACTGTACTATCTATAAATAATATAATAGTGGCCCTTTGTCCTCTTATGTCAGTAATATAGCATCTAAAATTAATAGTTACCCTGTGGCATTTAATCATATAGCATCCAAAACTAAGATAATACCTGCAGTGACCTTTAATACTACTATGATATCCATAATATTGCAAGTAAAACTAATATTATAGCTTCTCTGTGTCCTCTGACATTAATGTAATATGAATAATGTGGTCACAGGGTAGTTATTATATTACTTTTATAGATCACTGTATGGATATTAATATTAAATGTAAGGAAAAAAAGAGACATAGAAGATGTAGAGTCAGAATGACAGAATGGCAGAATGGTCAAGCTGCCAGCTTTATTTATATCAATAGGTTGCATTAGGTCATTGGCATCAGTAATATACTATTGTTTATTGTGTCATTTGGAAGGTTATGGAGTTAGCATCGTTATGCAGCTTATTCCTCAGTTACCTTCTACAGTTACAATATGCAATGTTAGAAGCTTTGTGTAGCTATCAATAAAGTTTGTTGTTTACAATTACTCTTAGGTGGACAGGTCCAGGAGCATGGAAGCTTGGTAAAACATTTTTATTGTATAACAAGAGTGTTTCTTTATTCCCAGGAGCTGTGTGCCTGAGATCAAGGCCAAAGCTGATAAGACTCCAGCACAAAGCCTTCTAATGCAGGACATTGCTATAGCAGGTAGGCATCCCGTGTCTTTGCACAGAAGTTTTCCTAGCATCCAGGCATTTCTCGACTTGGCACAGAAACTTCCTAGCCACCAAGCATGCCACATTTATGAAGCCATCAGAGACCCCAGTCCCAAACACAGAACCCTTGTGGGCCAAAGGGAAGCTTTAAGGCCAAAGGAAAGCTGTTATATCAGTTTTACATGCTATAATGTGGATATAATATTAGTTTTAAAACTGAAGAGCTGCCTGTGACCTTTAAATACAAACATGTCATCCATACTATGAAATTGTAATGGATATAATAGCTCCCCTGTGAACTTTATAACTAATATGGTATCCATATTAAGGCATCAAAAATTGACATAGTAGCTGAAATGTGTAATTTAGTGTTAATATTATATCCATACTGTGGACCTAAAACTAATCACATACCTTTTCTGTGGTCTTTCATATTAATACAATATCCATATTATAGCGTCTAAAACTAATATAATAACTGCCCTGTAGCTTTTAGAACTAATATGATATCCAAATTATAACATTTGCCAAGGACCGTTAATATTAATATGATATTGATAAACTAGCATCTAAAACTAATAAAATATTTGCCTGTGACCTTTAATACTAATATGATATTCACATATACCATCAAAAGCAATACATGAACTTGCCTATGGCCTTAAAAATTAATATAATATTCATACTGTGACATAAAAAACTAATATAATAGCTATCCTGTGAATTTTTAAAAATATTGTTTTAGTTGTTGATGGACACAATACGTTTACTTTATTTATGTTTCTTAATGTGGTGCTGAGGATTGAACTCAGTGCCTCACATGTGCTAGGCAGGCTCTCTACAAATGAGCCACAACCCCAGACCAAGTACCCTGTGACTTTTAATAATAATATAACATCCATAACTTTTAATAATAATATAACCCATAAAACTAATATTGTAAATTCCCTGTGTATTATATTAATATAATCATTATATTATCATTATATTATTATTATTTATTATATCAATATAACATCCTTCCTATAGTATCTAAAACTGAATAGCTCTTCTATGGCCTTTAATACTAATAAAACATCCATACTATAGCTATTAAAAGTGGCATAATAGTTTTCTTGCAGCTTTTAATAGTATACCAACATGATATCCATACTCTACCATCTAAATATAACAAAATAGCTTCCCTGGAGTCTTTAATAATAATGTAATATAGTACTACAGCATCTAAAACAAATAGAATAGCTACTATCTTATGGCCTTACATACTATCTGATTTATATTATTAGAGAATACTGACAAAATAGCTGCACTGTGAATCTTTAACACAAACATGTTAGCCACATAATGGCATGTAAAACTGATACAACAGCTGTCCTGTGACCTTTACTACTAACTTTATCCATATGATAGCTTTGAAAATTGATATATCACCTGCCTGTGGATTTAGTGTTAATATTTTATCCTTACTATGGCATCTAAAACTAATTTAATAGGTTTCCTGTGGATTTTAGTACTAATATAATATTAATTATATAGAATCTAAATCTAATGCAATATCTGCCTTGTGATCTTTAATACTAATAAGATATCTATACAATAGAACCTAAAATTAACATTATAGGTGTCCTGTGGCCTTAAATACTGATATGATATTCATATTATAGCATCAAAATCGAATATAGTAACTGCCTGTGTTTTTTAATTCTAATATGATATGCATATTATTGGATCAAAACCTAAGATAATGGATGCCATGAAGCTTTTAATAATAAGATATTCATATTATAGTATGTGAAATGAATAGCTGCACTGCCTCCTTTATTACTAATATAATACTCGTCTTTTAGCATCTAAATCTGATATAATAATTGTCTTGTGGCCTTTATTACTAATATAATATATAATAATATCTAATTACTACTAATATAATATCTATAAAATAGTGTATAACTGCAATGTAATAGCTGCAAAGTGGCTTTTATTATTAACTCAAACTCCATTCTATAACTCCTTAAACTAATAGCTTGTTGTGGCCATTAATATTTATAAAAGAAGTATCCTGTGGCTTCTAGTACTAATATGATAGGTAGCCTTGAATATTAATATAATATCCATATTATGAACTCAAAAAAAAATATACTACCTGCCCTGTGATCTTCAATATTAATATATAAACTGTACTATAGCATATAAAACTAATATCATAGCTGCTTTGTGGTCTTTAAGATGATATCCAAATTATATCATTTGAAGCTTACATAATTGTTGCCCTTTGGCATTTAATATTAATAGTATATCCATAACAGAACATCTAGAACTAATATACCTTTAATACTAATACTGTATTTCCATTGGTATTAAAGATCACATTATGTATGTTATATTAATATTGAAGGCCACAGTTCAGCTATTCTATTGGTATTAAATGTGACTGGGTGGGTGTGTATATACTAATATTTATGACCTCTAATACTTACATAAAATCCAAAATATAGCATTGGAAACAGACATAATAGTTTCCCTGTGGCCTTTAATACTAATATAATGTACATATCAGAGTATCTGAAACTGATATAATAATGACTACCCTGTGCCTTTAGTATTAATATGATATTCACTCTATATCATTTAAAGGTAATGTAATAGCTGCTTAGTGTTTTCCAATACTAACATGATATTCACATCATATCATCTAAAACCGACATAACCACTGCCTTGTGCCTTGAATACTAATACAATATTCATGCTATACCCAATAAAATAATGGCTACCCTTCAGCCTTTCATAATAATATGATGTGAGGATATTAGCATCTAAAATTGATAATAGCTGCACCATGGCCTTTAATATTGATATAACATCCATACTTGGCTTATGAAACTAAAATAATAGCTGTCCTTTGTTCTTTTAATACAAACACAGAATCCATACTGTAGTATCTAAAATTGATATAAGAAATAATAGCTGCTTTGTGGCCTTTATAACTAATATGATTTCCATACTATAGTATCTAAAATTAATATAATTGCTGCTCTGAAGAATTTAAGATTAAAACAACGTGCAAACTGTAGCACCTAAAACTACTTGCTGTCCTGTGTACTTTAACACCAATATGGTATCCCATATTATAGAATCAAATATTATACATTAAGCGTACTGTGATTTTAATAGTTATATATTCATACTGTAGCAACTAAAGCTGATATAATATATGCCCTGTGATGTTGAATAATTATGCAATAGCCATGCTGTCCATACTAAAGTCTCTTAAACTAATATAATGGTGAGTCTCTGGCCTTTAATACTTGTAAAAACATGTACACTTTAGCATGTCAAAGTGTTCAAACAGCTGCTCTGTGGCCTTTAATATTAATGTAATATCCATATTACAGAATCTAAGGCTAATAAGATAGATGAACTTTTTGTGAAATATATATGTATATATTATATATTAACATAATAATATAGTAATATATTGATGTATTTATTAATATGTTAATATATTTTATATATTAATTAAAGGTTAATATAACATTAACCTTTTAATGTGAAATATATATATATATATATATATATATATATATATATATATATATATTCAGTCTCTGAAACAAATGTAATATATTCTCTGAGTCCTTATTACTAATATCCACAGTGCAGCATCTGACATCTGATATATTAGTTGCACTATGGCCATTAATATTAATATGATATCCATGCTACAGCATCAAAAGTTTAAAAAAAAGTTGACTTTTGGCCTTCAATACTAACATAATATGTATACTATAGCATCTTAAACTACTATGAGAGCCATCCTGTTGCCTTTACTACTATATCCATAATCTGGCTTCTAAAACTGATGTAATAGCAGCCCTATGTCCTTTAGTATTAATGTAACATATTTCCTACATCAAAACTTGAAAAATGGCTACCCTGAAACTTCAGTATTACTATAATATCTATACTATTGCATCTAAAACTGCCCTGTGTAGCATCTAAAACTGATGTAACAGTTGTCCAGTTGCCTTTGGTATTAATATAACATTCATACTAGTGCATCTGCAACAAATTTAGGAGCTGTCCTGTCTTTCAATAATATTTTATTCATACTATAGCATCAGAACTGATATTATAGTTGCTCTATGGTCTTTCATATTAATGTGATAATCATACACTTGCATTGAAAACCGATACCATAACTATCCTCTAGCTTTTAATTTAATGTGATATATATCATTTAAAATCAATATAGTAGCTGCCCTGTGGCATTTAATACTAACATCATATTCATATTGTAGCATCAAAAATGGATGTAAGAGCTGTTCTGTGGTCTTTTATACTAATATGATATCCATAGTGTAACATATAACACTAGCATACTAGCTGTTCATTTGTCCTTATTAGTAGCATGTTATCCACATGTGGCATCTAAAGCTAATAAAATAGCTTCCCTGTAGCCTTAAAGACTATTATGATATCCACACTATAGCTTCTAAAGCTAATATATTATCTTCCTTGTGGCCCTTAATGCTTATATAATATACATATTACAGCCTCTAAAGCCAATGTGATAAACATCTTTTGGCTTTTAATATTAATATAATATCCATACTTTGGTCACAAGACTGAAATAATAACTGCCCTGTGGTCTTTAATATTAATATAATATGCATAATTTGGCCTCTAAAACTAAGATATTAGCTGCCCTGTGGTCTCTAATATTAATATAATACATATACTGTGGCCTATTTTATAATATAATGGCTATCCTGTGACCTCTAGGACAAATATGATATCTATAACATAGTATTCAAAACTAACAAAATAGCTGGCCCATAGTGATTATAATAAGTATATTACATGTATTATAGATTCCAAAAGTAGTACAATTGCTGACCTGTGGAACTTTGTACTAATATGATATCTATTCTGTACAATCTAAAACTAATATAATTGCAACAATGTGGCTTTTTATATTAATATAATATCCATACTAAAGTATATAGCTTTCCAGTGGCAATTATAATTTATACAATATAGGTATTATACATTTTAAAACTAATGTAACAGGTGCTCTTTGACTTTACTTTTAATATCCATACTATAGCATCTAAAATTAATATAGTGACTGACCTGTGACCATTAGTACTAACATGATATCAATACAACAGCATTGAAACTGATATATTAATGTTCTGTAGCTTTTAATATTAACCTAACACCTTTAATATAGCATTTAATGCTCATATGATAGTTGCCCCATGGCCTCTAATATTAATATGATATAGATACTATAGGAACTAATTAATTTAATAACTGACCTGTTTCCTTTTTTATTAATATAGTACCTGTACTGTGACCTCAAAAAGTAATTTAATTCCTATTCTATGTCATTTAACATTAATATAGTAGCCATAGTGTTGCCTTTAGAAATAATGTAATAAATTCATTTCTTGCTTGCATAATACACACAATATAGTATCTAAAATTAATATATAGCTGCACTGAGGCCTTGAGTACTCATGTAATATCAATACTGTGGCATCATCAATTAACTATTTGCCCTACAATCAATATTACTTGCTCTCTGGCAAGTAATATAAATATGATATTCATTGTATGCTATCTAAAATTAATTTAATAGCTACTGTGTTTTCTTTACTATTACTGTGACATCCTACTAGAGTATATAAAACTAAATAATAATTGGTGCACTTTGGCCTTTAGGATAGTGTAGCTTCTGATACTAATATATTAACTACCCTGTGGTCTTTAATGTTAACATTGGAAATTACAAAATATCCTTGGCTTTTAATTCCAGCATCTGAAATATAATATAATAGCTGCTCTGTGGTCTTTCATTTTGATATAATAGTCATAGTTTCTAAACCAGATATAATAAGTGGCTTGTGACATTTAATAATAATGTGATACCATATAGTAGCATACAAAACTGATATATGCCTTGTGACTTTTATACTAATGTAACATCTTTATTTTTTTAAATTTTTTTTAAATATTTATTTTTTTAGGTGTAGATGGACACACATGCCTTTATTTTTTAAAGAGAGAGAGAATTTTTTATTATTTATTTTTTAATTTATTTTTTTAGAGAGACAGAGACAGAGAGAGAGAGAGAGAGAGAGAGAGAGAGAGAGAGAGAGAGAGAGAGAGAATTTTAATATTTATTTTTTAGTTCTCGGCGGACACAACATCTTTGTTGGTATGTGGTTCTGAGGATCGAACTCGGGCCACACGCATGCCAGGCGAGTGCACTACCTCTTAAGCCACATCCGCAGCCCCATGTAACATCTTTAGTATGATATCTAATACAACTTGGGCCAGCAACAGAGACCGGGAGGTGCTTTCCAGGGAACCCCAGCTCGGAATGAGGGACTCCAAAGTGCCACCAGGAGAGACACCCTGCCCTTGAGGCTCAGGGGGGGTGAGAGGACGGGCACACATGCACAATAGTAGACGCTCCCCACCCTCTGCCACACCACTATTCTTGCTATTCTTCATCTGCTCTTCCTGTGCACAACATTAGCTCAAGAGGATGCCGAGATCTGCCTTCTGACCATCATGAGCACCTCCGCCAAGGTGAGTGCAGGCTTCCAACTTGCTGGGTCCTCTAAGAGCAGGCAGGCCAGGAATAAGGGTTGGAAATAGGGTTAAGGTAAGAGTAAAGGTTAGGGTTAAAATTTAGGGGTAAGAGGTTAGGGGTTACAGGTTATGAATAAGAAGTTAGAATTTACAGTTTAGGGTTAAGGTGTAGAGTTTAGGTTTAGGGTTTAGGGTTGGGGTTAGGGTTAGGGTTAGGGTTAGTTAGGGTTAGGGTTAGGGTTAGAATTAGTTAGGGTTAGGGGTAGGATTAGGTTTAGGGTTAGGTTTAGGGTTAGGGTTAGGATTAGGGTTTAGGGTTCAGGGTTTAGGGTTAAGGTTTAGGGTTTAGAGTTTAGGGTTTAGGGTTTAGGGTTTAGGGGTTAGGGTTAGGGTTACGGTTAGGGCTAGGGATAGGGCTAGGGCTAGGGCTAGGGCTAGGGCTATTGATGTATTGTCATAGGTACCCTCACCTAGTGAGTACTTGAATATCTTTACAGTGCCTTTTCCCCATCACGGGAATACTAACCTAGTAATGTACTGTCATAGGTACCCTCACCTGGTGTGTACTTGAACATCTTTACTGTGCCTTTTCCCCATCATGGTAATACTAACCTAGATGATATACTGTCATAGGTACCCTCAACTGGTGTGTACTTGAACATCATTACTGTGCCTTTTCCCCATCATAGCATGGAATACTAACCTAGTGATGTACTCTCATAGGTACCCTCACCTGGTGAGTACTTGAATATCTTTACTGTGCCTTTTCCCCATCATAGCATGGGAATACGAACCTAGTGATGTACTTCATAGGTACTCTCACCTGATGTGTACTTGAACATCTTTACTGTGCCTTTTCCCCATCATGGGAATACTAACCTAGATGATGTACTTTCATAGGTACCCTCACCTGGTGTGTACTTAAACATAATTACTGTGCCTTTTCCCCATCATAGCATGGGAATACTAACCTAGTGATGTACTGTCATAGGTACCCTCACCTGGTGAGTACTTGAATATGATTACTGTGCCTTTGCTCCATCATAGCATAGGAATACTAACCTAGTGATGTACTGTCATAGGTACCCTCACCTGGTGAGTACTTGAATATCTTTACTGTGCCTTTTCCCCATCATGGGAATACTAACCTAGTGATGTACTGTCATAGGTACCCTCACCAGGTGTGTACTTGAATATCTTTACTGTGCCTTTTCCCCATCATAGCATGGGAATACTAACCTAGTGATGTACTGTCATAGGTACTCTTACCTGGTGTGTACTTGAACATCTTTACTGTGCCTATTCCCCATCATAGCATAGGAATACTAACCTAGTGATGTACTTCATAGGTACTCTCACCTGGTGTGTACTTGAACATCTTAACTGTGCCTTTACCCCATCATAGCATGGGAATACTTACCTAGTAATGTACTGTCATAGGTACTCTCACCTGGTGTGTACTTGAACATTTTTACTGTGCCTTTCCCCATCATAGCATGGTAATACTAACCTAGATGATGTACTGTCATAGGTACCCTCACCTGGTGTGTACTTGAACATCTTTAGTGTGCCTTTTCCTCATCATAGCATGGGAATACTAACCTAGATGATGTACTATCATAGGTACTCTCACCTGGTGTGTACTTGAATATCTTTACTGTGCCTTTTCCCCATCATGGGAATACTATCCTAATGTTGTACTGTCATAGGTACCCTCACCTGGTGTGTACTTGAACATCTCTACTGTGCCTTTTTCCCATCATGGGAATACTAACCTAGATGATGTACTCTCATAGGTACCCTCACCTGGTGTGTACTTAAACATCATTACTGTGCCTTTTCCCCATCATAGCATGGGACTACTAACCTAGTGATGTACTGTCATAGGTACCCTCACCTGGTGAGTACTTGAATATCATTACTATGCCTTTGCTCCATAATAGCATGGGAATACTAACCTAGAGATGTACTGTCATAGGTACCCTCACCTGGTGAGTACTTGAATATCTTTACTGTGCCTTTTCCCCATCATGGGAATACTAACCTAGTGATGTACTGTCATAGGTACCCTCACCAGGTGTGTACTTGAATATCTTTACTGTGCCTTTTCTCCATCATAGCATGGGAATACTAACCTAGTGGTGTACTGTCATAGGTACTCTTACCTGATGTGTACTTGAACATCTTTACTGTGCCTTTTCCCCATCATGGGAATACTAATCTAGTGATGTACTTCATAGGTACTCTCACCTGGTGTGTACTTGAACATCTTTACTGTGCCTTTTCCCCATCATGGGAATACTATCCTAATGTTGTACTGTCATAGATACTCTCACCTGGTGTGTACTTGAACATCTTTACTGTGCCTTTTACCCATCATGGGAATACTAACCTAGAGATGTACTGTCATAGGTACTCTCACCTGGTGTGTACTTGAACATCTTTACTGTGCCTTTTCCCCATCATAGAATGGGAATACTAACCTAGTGATGTATTGTCATAGGTACCCTCACTTAGTACTTGAATATCTTTACTGTGCCTTTTCCCCATCATGGGAATACATACCTAGTGATGTATTTTCATAGGTACCCTCACCTGGTGTGTACTTGAACATCTTTACTGTGCCTTTTCCCCATCATAGCATAAGAATACTAACCTAGTGATGTACTTCATAGGTACTCTCATCTGGTGTGTACTTGAACATCTTTACTGTGCCTTTTCCCTATCGTAGCATGGGAATACTAACCTAGTAATGTACTGTCATAGGTACTCTCACCTGGTGTGTACTTGAACATCTTTACTGTGCCTTTTCCCATCATAGCATGGGAATACTAACCTAGATGATGTACTGTCATAGGTATCCTCACCTGGTGTGTACTTGAACATCTTTACTGTGCATTTTCCCCATCATAGGATGGGAATACTAACCTAGTGATGTACTGTCATAGGTACTCTCACCTGGCGAGTACTTGAACATCTTTACTGTGCCTTTTACCCATCATAGCATGGGAATACTAACGTAGTGATGTACTTCATAGGTACTCTCACCTGGTGTGTACTTGAACATCTTTACTGTGCCTTTTCCCATCATAGCATGGGAATACTAACCTAGATGATGTACTGTCATAGGTACCCTCATCCGGTGTGTACTTGAACATCTTTACTGTGCATTTTCCCCATCATAGGATGCGAATACTAACCTAGTGATGTACTGTCATAGGTACCCTCACCTGGTGTGTACTTGAACATATTTACTGTGCCGTTTCCCCATCATGGGAATACTAACCTAGAGATGTACTGTCATAGGTACTCTCACCTGGTGTGTACTTGAACATCTTTACTGTGCCTTTACCATCATAGCATGGGAATACTAACCTAGATGATGTACTGTCAGAGGTACTCTCACATGGTGTGTATTTGAACATCTTTAGTGTGCCTTTTCCCCATCATAGCATGGGAATACTTACCCAGTGATGTACTGTCATAGGTACCCTCACCTGGTGTGTACTTGAACATCTTTACTGTGCCTTTCTCCATCATAGCATGGGAATACTAACCTAGATGATGTATTGTCATAGGTACTCTCACCTGGTGTGTACATGAACATCTTTACTGTTCCTTTTCCCCATCATACCTTGGAAATCTAACCTAGTGATATATTGTAATAGGTACCCTCACCTAGTGAGTACTTGAATATCTTTACTGTGCCTTTTCCTCATCATGGGAATACTAATTAGTAATGTACTGTCATAGGTACTCTCACCTGGTGTGTACTTGAACATCTTTACTGTGCCTTTTCCCCATCATGGGAATACTAACCTAAATGATGTACTGTCATAGGTACCCTCACCTGGTGTGAACTTGAACATCTTTACTGTGCCTTTTCCTCATCATAGCATGGGAATACTAACCTAGTGATGTACTGTCATAGTTACCCTGACCTGGTGAGTACTTGAATATCTTTACTGTGCCTTTTCCCCATCATGGGAATACTAACCTGGTGATGTACTGTCATAGGTACCCTCACCACGTGTGTACTTGAACATCTTTACTGTGCCGTTTCCCCATCATAGCATGGGAATACTAACCTAGATGATGTACTGTCATAGGTACCCTCACCTGGTGTGTACTTGAACATCTTTACTGTGCCTTTTCCCCATCATGGGAATACTAACCTAGTGATGTACTGTCATAGGTACCCTCACCTGGTGTTTATTTGAACATCTTTACTGTGCCTTTTCCCCATCATAGCATGGGAATACTAACCCAGTGATGTACTATCATAGGTCCTCTCACCTGGTGTGTACTTGAATATCTTTACTGTGCCTTTTCCCCATCATGGGAATACTACCCTAGTGATGTGCTGTCATAGGAACTCTCGCCTGGTGTGTACTTGAACATCTTTACTGTGCCTTTTCCCTATCATAGCATGGGAATACTAACCTAGTGATGTATTTTCATAGATATCCTCACCTAGTGAGTACTTGAATATCTTTACTGTGCCTTTTCCCCATCATGGGAATACTAACCTAGTGATGTACTGTCATACGTACCCTCACCTGGTGTGTACTAGAGCATCATTACTGTGCCTTTTCCACATCATAGCATGGAAATACTAACCTAGTGATGTACTGTCATAGGTACCCTCACCTGGTGTGTACTTGAACATCTTTGCTGTGCCTTTTCTCCATCATGGGAATACTAACCTAGTGATGTACTGTGATAGCTACTCTCACCTGGTGAGTACTTGAACATCTTTACTGTGCATTTTTCCCATCATAGAATGGGAATACTAACTTTGTAATGTAGTGTCATAGGTTCTCTGACCTGGTGTGTACTTAAACATCTTTACTGTGCCTTTCCCCATCATAGCATGGGAACACTAACCTAGATGATGTACTGTCATAGGTACCCTCACCTGGTGAGTACTTGAACATCTTTACTGTGCCTTTTCGCCATCATAGCATGGGAACACTAACCTAGATGATGTACTATCATAGGTACTCTCACCAGGTGTGTACTTGAATATCTTTACTGTGCCTTTCCTCCATCATGGGAATACTACCCTAGTGATGTACTGTCATACGTACTCTCACCTGGTGTGTACTTGAACATCTTTATTGTGCCTTTTCCCCATAATGGGAATACTAACCTAGTGATGCACTGTCATAGGTACTATCACCTGGTGTGTACTTGAACATCTTTACTGTGCCTTTTCCCCATCAAAGGAATACAAACCTAGTGATGTATTGTCATAGGTACCCTCACCTGGTTAGAACTGGAACATCTTTACTGTGCCTTTTCCCCATCATAACATGGGAATACTAACCTAGTCATGTACTGTAATAGGTACCCTCACCTGGTGTGTACTTGAACATCTTTACTGTGTCGTTTCCCCATCATAGCATGGGAATACTAACCTAGATGATGTACTATCATAGGTATTCTCACCTGGTTTGTACTTGAATATCTTTACTGTGCCTTTTCTCCATCATGGGAATACTACCCTAGCGATGTACTGTCATAGGTACTCTCACCTGGTGTGTACTTGAACATCTTTACTGTGCCTTTTCCCCATCATAGCATGGGAATAAAAACCTAGTGATGTATTGTCACAGGTACCCTCACCTAGTGAGTACTTGAATATCTTTACTGTGCCTTTTCCCCATCATGGGAATACTAACCTAGATGATGTACTGTCATAGGTACCCTCACCTGGTGTGTACTTGAACATCTTTACTGTGCCTTTTACCCATCATGGGAATACTAACCTAGTTATGTACTGTCATAGATACTCTCACCTGGTGTGTACTTGAACATCTTTACTGTGCCTTTTCCCCATCATGGGAATACTAACCTAGATGATGTACTCTCATAGGTACCCTCACCCGGTGTGTACTTGAACATCTTTACTGTGCCTTTTTCCTATCATGGGAATTGTAACCTAGTGATGCACTGTCATAGGTGCTCTCACCTGGCGAGTACTTGAACATCTTTACTGTGCCTTTTACCCATCATAGCATGGGAATACTAACGTAGTGTTGTGCTTCATAGGTACTCTCACGTGGTGTGTACTTGAATATCTTTACTGTGCCTTTTCCCCACCATGGGAATACTAACCTAGATGATGTACTGTCATAGGTACCCTCACCTGGTGTGTACTTGAACATCTTTACTGTGCCTTTTCCCCATCATGGGAATACTAACCTAGTGATGTACTGTCATAGGTACCCTCTCCTGGTGTGTACTTGAACATTGTTACTGTGCCTTTTCCCCATCATGGGAATAGTAATCTAGTGATGTACTGTCATAGGTACTCTCACCTGGTGTTTACTTGAACATCTTTACTGTGCCTTTTCTTCATCATAGCATGGGAATACTAACCTAGATGATGTACTGTCATAAGTGCTCTCATCTGGTGAGGACTTGAACATCTTTACTGTGCCTTTTCCCCATCATGGGAATACTAACATAGTTATGTACTGTCATAGGTACCCTCATCTGGTGTGTACTTGAACATCTTTACTGTGCCTTTTCCCCATCATGAGAATACTAACCTAGTGAATACTGACATAGTTACTCTCACCTGGTGAGTACTTCAATATCTTTACTGTGCCTTTTCCCAATCATAGCATGGGAATACTAACCTAGTGATGTACTTCATAGGTAATCTTACCTGGTGTGTACTTGAACTTTTTACTGTGCCTTTTCCCCATCATGGAAATACTAACCTAGTGATGTACTTCATACTTACTCTCACCTGGTGTGTACTTGAACATCTTTATTGTGCCTTTTCCCCATTATAGCATGGGAATACTAACCTAGTGATGTACTTCATAGGTACCCTCACCTGATGTGTACTTGAACATCTTTACTGTGCCTTTTCCTCATCATAGCATGGGAATACTACCCTAGCGATGTACTGTCATAGGTACTCTCACCTGGTGTGTACTTGAACATCTTTACTGTGCCTTTTGCCCATCATAGCATGGGAATACTAATCTAGTGATGTACTGTCATTGGTACCCTCACCTGGTGTGTACTAGATCATCTTTACTGTGCCTTTTCTTCATCATAGCATGGGAATACTAACCTAGTAATGTAGTGTAATAGGTACTATCACCTGGTGTCTACTTGAACATCTTTACTGTGCCATTTCCCCATCATGGGAATACTAACTTAGTGATGTACTGTCATAGGTACTCTCACCTGGTGTGTACTAGATCATCTTTACTGTGCATTTTTTCCATCATAGCATGGGAATACTAACCTAGTGATGTACTGTCATAGGTAATCTCACCTGGTGTCTACTTGAATATCTTTACTGTGCCTTTTCCCCCTCCTGTGAATACTAACCTAGTGATGTACTGTCTTAGGTACTCTCTCCTGGTGTGTGCTTAAACATCTTTACCTTGCTTTTTCCCCATCATGGGAATACTAACCTAGTGATGTACTGTCATAGGTAATCTCACCTGGTGTGTACTTGAATATCTTTACTGTGCCTTTTCCCCCTCCTGTGAATACTAACCTAGTGATGTACTGTCTTAGGTACTCTCTCCTGGTGTGTGCTTAAACATCTTTACCTTGCCTTTTCCCCATCATGGGAATACTACGCTAGTGATGTACTGTCATAGGTACTCTCACCTGTTGTGTACTTTATCATCTTTACTGTGCCTCTTTGCCATCATGGGAATACTAACCTAGTGATGTACTGTCATAGGTACTCTCACCTGGTATGTACTTGAATATCTTTACTGTGCCTTTTCCCCATCATGGGAATACTACCCTAGTGATGTAATGTCATAGATACTCTCACCTGGTGTGTACTTGAACATCTTTAATGTGCCTTTTCCCCATCATAGCATGGCAATACTAACCTAGTGATGTTCTGTCATAGGTACCCTCACCTGGTGTGTACTTGAACATCTTTACTGTGCCTTTTCCCCATCATAGCATGGGCATACTAACCTAGATGATGTACTATCATAGGTATTCTTACCTGGTGTGTACTTGAATATCTTTACTGTGCCTTTTCCCCATCATGGGAATACTACCCTAGCGATGTACTGTCATAGGTAGTTTCACCTGGTGTGTACTAGATCATCTTTACTGTTCCTTTTCCCCATCATAGCATGGGAATACTAACCTAGTGATGTACTCTTAGGTACTCTCACCTGGTGTGTGCTTTAACATCATTACCTTGCCTTTTCCCCCTCCTGTGAACACTAACCTGGTGATGTACTGTCATAGGTACTCTCACCTGTTGTGTACTTTATCATCTTTACCGTGCCTTTTTTCCATCATGGGAATACAAACCCTGTGATGTACTGTCATAGGTACTCTCACCTGGTATGTACTTGAATATCTTCACTGTGCCTTTTCCCCATCATGGGAATACTACCCTAGTGATGTACTGTCATAGGTACTCTCACCTGGTGTGTACTTGAACAACTTTAATGTGCCTTTTCCCCATCAGAGCATGGCCATACTAACCTAGTGATGTACTGTCATAGGTACCCTCACCTGGTGTGTACTTGAATATCTTTACTGTGCCTTTTCCCCATCATGGGAATACTACCCTAGTGATGTACTGTCATAGGTACTCTCACCTGGTGTTTACTAGATCATCTTTACTGTGCCTTTTCCCCATCATAGCATGGGAATTCTAACCTAGTGATGTACTGTCATAGGTACTCTCACCTGGTGTGTACTTGAACATCTTTACTGTGCCTTTTCCCCATCATAGCATGGAAATACTAACCTAGATGATGTACTATCATAGGTACTCTCACCTTTTGTGTACTTGAATATCTTTACTCTGCCTTTTCCCCATCATGGGAATACTACCCTAGCGATTTACTGTCATAGGTACTCTCACCTGGTGTGTACTTGAACATCTTTACTGGGCCTTTTCCCCATCATAGCACCGGAATACTAACCTAGTGATGTATTGTCAATGGTACCCTCACCTAGTGAGTACTTGAAAATCTTTACTGTGCCTTTTCCCCATCATGGGAATACTAACCTAGTAATGTACTGTAATAGGTTCTCTCACCTGGTGTGTACTTGAACATCTTTACTGTGCCTTTTCCTTATCATAGCATGGGAATCCTAACCTAGATGATGTACTGTCATAAGTGCTCTTACCTGGTGAGAACTTGTACATTTTTACTGTGCCTTTTCCCATCATGGGAATACTAACCTAGTGATGTACTCTCATAGGTACCCTCACCTGGTGTGTACTTGAACATCTTTACTGTGCCTTTTCCCCATCATAGCAAGGGTATACCAACCCAGTGATGTATTGTCATAAGTACCCTCACCTACTGAGTACTTGAATATCTTTACTGTGCCTTTTCCCCATCATGGGAATACTAACCTAGTAATGTACTGTCATAGGTACCCTCAACTGGTGTGTTCTTGAACATCTTTACTGTGCCTTTTCCTTATCATAGCATGGGAATACTAACGTAGTGATGTACTTCATAGGTACTATCACCTGGGGTGTACTTGAACATGTTTACTGTGCCTCTTTCCCATCATAGCATGGGAATACTAAACTCGTGATGTACTGTCATAGGTATCCTCACCTGGTGTGTACTTGATCATCTTTACTGTGCCTTTTACACATCATAGCATGGGAATACTAACCTACTGATGTACTGTCATAGGTACTGTCACCTGGTGTGTACTTGAACATCTTTATTGTGCGATTTCCCCATCATGGGAATACTAACCTAGTGATGTACTGTCATAGGTACCCTCACCTGGTGAGTACTTGAATATCTCTACTGTGCCTTTTTCCCATCATAGCATGGGAATACTAACCTAGTGATGTACTGTCATAGGTACCCTCACCTGGTGTGTACTTGAACATGCTTACTGTGCCTTTTTCCCATGATGGGAATACTAACCTAGTAATGTACTGTCATAGGTACTCTCACCTGGTGAGTACTTGAATATTTTTACTGTGCCTTTTCCCCATCATAGCATGGGAATACTAACCTAGTGATGTACTGTAATAGGTACTCTCACCTGGTGTGTACTTTAACATCTTTACTGTGCCTTTTCCCCATCATGGGAATACTAATCTAGTGATGTACTTCATAGGTACTCTCACCTGGTGTGTACTTGAACATCTTTACTGTGCCTTTTCCCCATCATGGGAATACTATCCTAATGTTGTACTGTCATAGATACTCTCACCTGGTGTGTACTTGAACATCTTTACTGTGCCTTTTACCCATCATGGGAATACTAACCTAGATGATGTACTGTCATAGGTACTCTCACCTGGTGTGTACTTGAATATTTTTACTGTGCCTTTTCCCCATCATAGCATGGGAATACTAACCTAGTAATGTACTGTAATAGGTACTCTCACCTGGTGT
>NC_135492.1:54034075-54060571 GCF_052094955.1 Ictidomys tridecemlineatus | reverse complement strand
CCTGGAACAGCAGGCGCGTGAGCGGCTGTCTCCTGCTACCTGGTCTGCTTGAGTTGTAGCACTGGGAAGTCCTGCATCGTGGACGCCCCCTCGATTCCAGACAGACCGTCTCTGTCAGACCTGGAGCACCAGACCTCGAACCGTTCTGCCTGTAAACTGTCTCCAGAGCAGGAAACCCCACCAGATATTCAGAATATGGACCTTGGGCAAAATGAAGCTGGAGAAATACCACCGCGCCCCTGATCGCGTGGAGCGCCATTGGCGGCCACGCTGAAACTGGGACGTGGGATGAAGGTTCTGATCGGATGATTTTTGGTAAACAGCAATCAGCGGATCTGATCTTTCCCTAAGGAGAAGTAAAATGAGAGGCTGATCACTAGCCTGCACTTGGGGCCAGGTACTCCCTTGTTCTCCGTGGGTGGACTCCTGCCCACGCAGACCATGGCCACGGAGAATGCTCCTGGGACACGCTGATTCTTGGGTTCTACCCTAGACTTCTTGACTCAGGCTGTCTGGGGTGGGGGTCCCTAACCCTGAACTTCAACCGTCATCAGAAGAGTGTTTTATGCACAGCTGCATGTGGTGACACTATGGTGACCCCCGGTGACCTGCCCCCTTGTGCCATCCCCTCCCCTTGAGTCTGGGCAGCACTGTGGTTTGGGCAGGAAGGATGACTGGGACACACTCCCAGGATCACGTACATCATGGAAGACGCGGTGTAGGCGGGCAGGAGGGGGAGACAGCAGGGAGGAGCCTGGGGAGAGGCCTGCAGGCCAGGGGACAGTGCCTTCCCCAGACTGTGCCCTGTCCACGCTGGAGCTGGACCAGCTGTTAGTTACCATGACTGACTTTTATGATGATCCACTTGATACATGTTGTGTTCCCCAGTTTTGCCCTTAGATGGCACCTACTGTCACAGTCAGAAGAGAACACTGGTCCTCAGTTACCTAGTCACTTATTCATTCACCTTTTATGAAAAGAGACAGAGAGAAAGAAACAAAACCCTAACCTGCTCACTCCTAGTGTCCCTGAAGTACACCGCGAGACAAGCAGACACAGGGACGGAAGGAGAAAGTCTGGGACAGAGGCACAAAGCCAGGACGGGCTCTAATCTGCGTTTTGTCTTCAGGACGCTGGGCTCTATGCAGAATTACCTCTCTGTCTGCACGATGCTCTGCCTGATCCCCACTCCGCCATCCCAAACCCACAGGGAGCGGCTGTCTGGAGAACAGCCCGGCGTCCGGGCCGTCTGACACACATGCTTGGGTACTGGTTGATGGGCGAAGGGTGGGAGAGGGAGAAGCAGCGTAGGGAGAGAGAAGGATCCAGAGTGAGCTGCCTCTTCTACTCAGAGCAGAGTGGGAACCCGCAACCACTTTCCTGGCTGCCAGAGAGAGTCAGGGAGAGAGAGCTGATCAGTAAAACAAACCGGGATCTGCAACCCAGGAAAGAAACCGCTTTGCCGTGTGACCACTCCCGCCTTGGCACAGAGGACCCTTGCCCCCAGGGGCCTCCACAAGCAGACGCCAGGAGCGGCCATGTCAACCGCCTGGTGGTGTCCCTTCGGGCTGTTTCTGGGGTCCCCACCCCGGGCTCCAGGAGGAAGCCTGCTAGCAGCAGCAGCCAGGCCGGCCGTGCCACTCGGGCTTACGCAGGTCCACGTCAGAACATCTGGAAGAGCAACGGTTCTGTTCCCGGAAGACACCCAGGGCCAGGACTGAGCTGGGGCGTCCGACTGCACTTGCTGCTGAAGACGCTGAGCCTATCTGTGAGACTGCACCCCGTATCTGGAATACGAGTCCCATGCGGTTCTGGCAATTAAACAGAGTGGACTGGAGTGGACCACGGGACCCGTGTCCTCTGACAGCAGCAGGACAAGAGGAGCCGGCAGCCGCTGGAGGCCACTATACAGAGTGGATTTTGCTCTTCTTTTGGTACCAGGGATGGAACCCAGGGGCACTTAACCACTGAGCCACCTCCCCAGCCCTTTTTACTCTTTATTTTGAGTCGGGGTCTCTCTACGTTGCTTAGGGCCTCGCCAAGTTGCTGAGGCTTTGAACTCGCGGCCCTCCTGCCTCAGCCTCCCGAGTGGCTGGGACTAGCGGTCTGTGCCACTGCACTCGGCTCTGCTCCACTCTTTAAGAGTTTACGCCCCGTGGCTTCATGTGGACGGCGTGAAATCAGCCTCGCTGGGGGCATCTGTCCTGCAGAATCCGCACCGCTACCAACAATGGCTTCAGTACTGCCCAGAGAGCCGACGTGCTGGGACGCCACTGGATGTACCCCAACACCAAGTCTGGGCTGAACGAAGACGGAGCAGAAGGGGGTCCCCGAGCTTGTCGACAGCACCCTTGTCTCTTGTGGGCTGGGGACAGAAAGAGCAGCATGCCAGCCAGACACTCCTGAGGCTGTGCATGGAGGTGACGGCGTTGTCACCCCACCCCGACCCGCCCAATGCCACATTGAGTGCTCTGATTCCCTTCAGGTAGGTTGCCACACTGTCTGGGCCAGCCGCGTGCGGTGGCTGAGCTGGACCAGGGAGAGATGGGCCGAGCTGTTCTCTAGTGATGGCGCTGCCCAGTCCGGGGCGGGCGGCAGGCACCAGTCTGTGCGTGAGTTGGTCCCCTCCCCTCGCGGCCCCCCCCCCCCGGGAGTGCGAATCTTGTCCTGAGGTGTGACTCTGGGGTGTGAAGGGATGTGTTTCTCAAGCAACACGCCCGTCGGCGCACGCCAGCCCATCTGCTCTCAGCCGCGGAAGCCGCCATCTGCTCTCCGGGCTGGAAGCAAAATTGGCGTTGGCCTCAATAACGGCTGGGCAAACACCGGGCCCTGTGGCTGACGACTGGACATCGACACGAGGCGATTTTTCCCTCTCTCTTTTTTCCTCTTTCTTTTGAAGTGGAGATTGGGCCAGGGGCACTTTACCACTGAGCCCCATCCCCAGGCCTTTTAAATTTTTTTTTTTTTAATGTCTTATTTTGAGACAGGGTCTGGCCGAGTTGCTGAGGTTGGCCTTGAACTTGTGATCCTCTTGCCTCAGCCTCCCTAGCTGCGGGGATGCCTGGCACTATTTTTCGTGACCTTGGTGCAATACGTACTTCTGTGTGTTAGAAGCCAGGACAGGAATACCCAGCGGAACGTTACCTGTTGGCCTCGATAGCAGTTATTCTGGGTGAATTCAGGTGACGCCGGGGGAAACCGAGGAGCGGAGGGAGTCCGTCGGGCGGGTTGGCTGTCAGGGTGCACGTGGACACCCCTCCTGGGAGCCGGGCCTTTCCTCTGACCCAGCCCCCTGGCTGCGTCCCCTGGAAGACTTCCCATGCGGACAGCACCTTGACGGCGTTCCAGGTTTCCACGACAGGAAAGTGTAGGTGGACCTAGGAAAACCTAGATCCACGTGGACCGGAGGAATCCACCTGAGAAAAAGTGCCACCCGTGGCCCGTGGTGTCAGGGAATGGCCGACACCACTGCCCACCGGGGAGCACAGTTATCCACGGTCCAATTCTTCACCTTCCCTCTTTTCTGCTTGGTTGGCTCCATGAGCAGAGAGTAAGTGGACACAATCATGGGCCCCAGTGGCCCTTCACAGCGTGTCCATTAAGCATTGATCGACTCCTCCGCGTGGGGACGGCTGGATGTCATTTCAGTGACAGGGCTCCCTGACTGATGGACACTTGGAGCCACCAGGAGGTTCTCGAAGGAGAAAAGAAACCCAAAAACTTCAATTCCATTGGAAAGTCCCCGTCCCCAGCTGATTCATGGTCTTCGCGGGGCAGTGCCCCTGCCTGGCTTGGGGTCACGGACCTCGTAGGAGGAGAGCCATGCGGTGCGAAGGCACCTCCTGGGGCACCCAGCGGCAGGACTTCCTGTCTCTGGGAAGAGGGAGGCCGGGTCAGGGGGGAACACCTGCAGAGTGACCCTCCACCTCTGCTCCAGGGGGTCGGGGCTGCAGGACCTGCCAGGTGGGGGCCAGCGGGAGTGGGTGCACCACCCTGGTATGAAGGGTCCACTGTCAAGTGATGCCACCTGTGAGTCACAGTGGGAGCAGCTGAGAACTGGTGCAGGGACTGATTTGCCGGCTTTCGGACAGGATTCCCGTGGAGGGGTGCATCTCACACCCGCTCAGGGCGCACAAGCACAGGACACCCAGAAACACAGGTCCCCACTTGAGAGAGGACTTTGGTATTTCAGCCCAGCCCATGACCACTGACACATCGTGGCCAGCAGGCCCAGAAGCACTGACTCACACTGTCCACGGGTGGCCAGGGTGGAGGCCGAGGTTCGGGCACTGGGTGGGAAGCGGTCCGGAGTCAGACAGCCTGCCCCCCAGGGGGTCCCGACTCCTCTGCCCAGAGGTTTCCTGGTGGCACCACACCTGCCTCCATGTCCTGGTCTATGAGGCAGAATTCATCATCCCTCGGGGGTTTGGGAGAATTAAATGATGGACACGTGTCCCTCAGAATCCACAGAGTAGCTCCAGGACCCCTTCTGGGTAACGAGGTCCACAAATGCTCCAGGCCCTTAGATAGGAGGGTGAGGGACGTGCCCATAACTCACGCATCCTCCTGTCCTTCAGATGGCCTCTGGGTCACTGATGATACTGAATGCCGTGTAAGTGCTCCGCAGATGGTCAGACTTGATTCTGCTTGTGTTTTCCATCTGCAGCTGACGGAGTCCACGGACACAGAACCTGCACAGGCGGAGGTCCGGCGGCAGGACGTGGTAAAAAATCCATGATGGTCAGCTCTTTTTCAGCCATCGATGGGCACAATAGGGCTGGGCACACCACCTCAAAACTCCTAGGCAAGGCTTAACGGACGCTCATTGGCCTCCTGGGTCTGTGGGATTCCCCTGACCGTGGGTGACTTGGCTCTGTCCCGGGGGTCTCCTCCCCCACACATGATGCAGGCACAGCTGTCTCAAAGGGATGAAGGACAGAAGGAGCAAGGGCAAGTCTGACCCCCTCCTCCTGCACAAGCCTCGTGTCTGCGAATGTCTCACTGAACCAAAGAAAGGGCAAGTCCTGGGGGAGGTCAGTACAGTGAAGTGGTCAAGGGCATGGACACGGGGAGGGGGGAAGGGTCATCTCGTCACGGACCAGGGCTGTGCAGATGACCCCAGAGCCTCTCTCTGTGCCAGGTGCTCTGCTTCCACCAGGCTGAGTCTGGATAACCCAGCCACTAGCCCCGATTGCCAGCGACTTAGAGGCCCCGTGATTCCCAGGAGAAATCTGTTTGACCGCGGAGACTGGCCCGTAGGCATCCCCACGTGCTCTCGGCTGCTCTGAGTCTTAATTCTGTTGGCCTCTGGGTGCTGGATGCATGCCGCAGACAGCTTGCAGCTTGCCGTGGGTGGTCCCCCATCCCCGTGTGCTGAGGCCTGGGGGGTTTCTGGGGTGGGGGACATTCTGTGCCAAAACTGAGAGAGCTCCAGGCAAACATGAGCGAGGTGGCCATCCCACATGCAGCCCCAGAGCAGGAGGCATTTTACCAGGGGATTGGCCAGAAGGGTCTCCCGGCAGGCTCCGCTTGGCCTGGCCTGGACTGGAGGTCAGTTCCTGAACTAATGACAGGGGCCGGAAGACAAAGCCTCTGGCCAAGGTCACGTCCACTTCCACCACCCCCATGGGGTCAGTGCTTCCCGAATCCTGGGAACACGGTCGGAAGAGATGCCCCAAGGAAAGGACCCTGGGTACACCGATGACGTCATCGCCGGAGTCAGGTGGCTCCCAGTCGCAAGGACACTGATGACATCATCGTAGTCACGTGGCTCCCAGACTCCAGGCGTAGGAAGTCTGAGGGGGAAAGATTTGCCAAGGCAACGGGCAACCAAGTGGCGAGGGCCGGGGTCTGACCAGAGTCTCTGTGGTCTGGACATATGCCCGCCTCCCTGCCAGGGGGACACTTCAGAATCCTGCTGCTGAAACCGAGAAACCGCCTGGGCCCGCGAGGTCGTAGACGTCCTGCTCTCTGCGCACGAGATCAGGAAAGGTCCCCTCCCCCCGCCGTCCCAGTGAAGGACACCTAGAGCTGCCACCGGAGGGCTAGAGCCACCCTCCTGCTGACCGGCTGCTGAAACACTCGGAACCCTCCCTCCGTGCCCCTCTCCCTCCTCCCCAGAGAGGGCCACACGCAGCCCCCGTAAGTCCCTCTTGGCTCCGTGACTGCTTGGAGCACAGCCTGTCTGGAGAGCGCAAAGGAAGAAAGACCCGCTGCTTAGAACGGGGGGCTCTGGGTGTCTGCGACAAGGGACGACCCCACTGCTCACCTGCAGGGGCTCCTCCGGTCCTGCCGAGGGCTGAGCAGAGCTGAGTGGAGGGAGGCCTGCGCACCCTGGGTCTCAGCCTGGCGGAAATGCCCCAGCCGCCCTGCGTCGTGCTGGAGGGACAAGGGACACAGCCCTGTGGGAGAACCACAGGGAAGCACAAAGGGTCTTCCCTCCTCGGTGGCTCCACAACCCCCACGGCTCTGCCCTGGTGACCTGCAAATGGGCAGCGGCGGTCGGTGACCAAATGACAGGCAGAGCTGGGGCTGGGGTGGGGTCAGTGGAACAGCGCTTGCCTGGCATGTGTGCGGCCCTGAGTTCGAGTCTCAACTCTGCAGATAAATAAGCGAAATAAAGGTCCATTCACACACACACACACACACACACACACACACACACACAGATGCATGCATGCTATCTGCATGGAGGAGCGACAAGGAGAGGGAGAGCGCGTCACGGAGACGTGGAGCACAACAGAGCAAGAGGCTCCGACCTTCCTGGTCAGCGACTGACCACGTTTGCGTGGAGACCACAGCTTCCTTCTTGAAGGCCCTTCACAGGCATACCTACGCACCAAGAGTCGGTGCACCAAAAACGTGCCCCTGAGCGTGGAAGTTCTCCAAAATGACCCAGATCCAGGGGGAGGACGTCTGTGGGGCAGCAGCCAGATGCCAGGCGCAGGGCACTTAGTGCTGAACTCAGCCTTCACCCCTGAGGGCGGGGAGCAGGCCTGCGCAGGTCAAAGATCCCGTGTCAGAGCGCGCGGCTGGTACGCGGGGAGCCGGCGTCGAACGCACGTCTCATGGCCGCAGAGCCTCGGCCTGTCCTCCAAGCCCGCAGCCTCCCCAACACAAAGCCGGACGGGGATATTTAACAGAAAGACAACTACAGGGTCAAGGGTTTTGATAGTCAGTGGGTCGCTGCCTTTCCTGCTGCCTATTTATGTACCTGTCCGTGTGAAGCCAATCTCCAGGACATAAACTCAGAAGCTCTACTAAGAACTCTCAGGAAACATCCTGCTGTTTGTTTGGCAGTGGGTCTCGGCCGGGCTACTGCAGGGGTGAGCTGACACGTTCCAGTAACAGACAAGAAGCAGAGACTTCCCCGTGACTGTCAGCAGGATCGCCTGCCGGGGAGTAGATTCTCTGACCACCGAGTGGGGCTGGCCACTGAGGAGCACAACCGTCAATTACGGGCTACTCTTTTTTCTTTGCCAAAGCAGTGAACAAGGATCCAAAGTATTAATTACAGTGTAAACTGCCCGCTGCCCGCTGCATGAGCAGTGTGAAGTCCACCGCGGGGGTTCCTTCTGTTTGCGGTGTGCAGCCCGGAGACGTGTCAAAACAGGAGAAGGAGCAAGCGCTGTCAGAGCTCAGGAGCTACGGCCCACCCACCAGCTGCAGGTCTGCTGGGAGGGCACGGGTCTCATCTCAGACGGGAAACGCACGTCGTCACACTCTCAGCAGAGAAAGCAGCCAGGTGGATTTGCACCTCTAGGATATGAACCGCTCCCTTTGCCCTCAGGGTGGATACCAGAGCACACACAGCCTTGGAGTGGAAAGCGTTTCTGGACATCACAACGCTGCTGTGGGGGCTGGACACTGTGGCTCACAGCTGCACACCTGTAAGTGACCTGGGAGGCTGCGTCATGGAGGATCACACGTTGGAGGCCAGCCTCCGCAACTTAACGAGACCCTGTCTCAAACTAAAACATGTAAAGAACTGGGGGTGTGGCTCAGTGGTACAGCACCCCAAGTTCAATCCCCAAGACCAACCCCCCCCAAAAGAACCCACAAAGCTGCTTTGGGGTTAAACAACTCCATGCAGTTCGTTCTCTTGGGTCAGTGACATCGCTTAGCAATCATCACTTGCGACGTGACTTTCCAACCTTCCCCCTGACCAGAGTTATCCCGTAGAAAACAGAATGTTCCGGCTTTTTGACTCTGGACTCGAGGATTTCAGGGGACATGGGACAACTTTTGTGAATTTTGGTTTCCACAGGAGTTGGCACAGTTCATGACCAAGGAAGGTGCCTGATAAATGTTTATTGAATGGGTGACGAGACCCCTGTGCCCGTTTGGTTGAAGTTTACGAAGTCAGTTCATTAGGTGCGACTTATTTCTGCTTAAATCATCAAATCGTCTTTTGCGCGGTTTCCTTTGCGTGAGTCGCTAGCATCTCTCCTAAGGCTGACTCTTAGATGTCTATAAAAGACGCCTGGCTTTTCAGTTTGATCCTGGCAGGAAAAAAGCCATCTAAGTTATGACTAGAGCACATTCACCAGCCGTCCCTTCTGCACCCATGGCAGACATCACTAATCAACAGACGTCACTGATCAACATAGATTCATCCCTGACATCCAGATCCTCTGCAGTCTAGCCATCCTGACAGCTGCTGCTAGATTTGGCTCAGAAGATGCACCTATTCACCCTCCCTCCCTGAGCTAGCAGTTCCTTTTGGAATAGGCACATTAGAGGGTACCTGAGTGAATGCCATAAAATCAAGAGATGAATTAAGATTTCCTACGAAAAAGAGAACAAGGTAACCTGCTGCCAGGGTCCTATCCCAACGTGGCCCTGTTAGTTCCTCTGCGTGAACATAGTGGGGTTAGAGGAACACAGGCCTGTCCAGGCTGCTCCCACGGCCCTCCTCCAAGTCTCCCTGGTGACGTGGCATACGTATCCCTGCTCCTGAGAGTGGGCATTCCCTGTGATCCGACAGATAAGATGTACTGCAATGATTGAGCTCCTACTGCTTCCAAATGTAAAGTCTACCCCAGTGCAACCAGGTGGTAACAAACGGCGCAGAGGAACTGGGATTTTGGAACGGGAAGTCCCTGGAGACGGCCTCGCTGGGTAGGTCCTGCTGCCTGACTTAGGACTGGTGGGTGAGAGACCCCAGGGACTTGGTGGCCAGACCCCCAGGATGCAAGCCGAGAGGATCAGGGAAGCCTGGGCTTGTGGGAGGCAACTCCGTTGGGCTTTGGGACAAAGGTCGTCTGCACAGGGGGACCTGCCTAGAGGGGAAGTTAAAGCTGAACCCAGTGGTGAGGTGGGCACCAAGCTGCTGCGGACAGCTGGGGTCCACCGTGGGGCCACATGGGCTCACCGGGTGACGCGGGATCTTCCAAACTGGAGATGTTTCATTAAAATGCCAGAACACCTCACCTGCTCGTGTTGCCTCCAACTCATCGGAAAAAGCAGCGTCGGGCGGGCTCAAGGTGTGGAACTGACAGCGGGGCTCCGGGCTTTCCAGCATTCTCTGTTCCCTCCGGAAGCTGGGTTTCGTCCTGGGCAGTCGCTGGTGGTTTCCAGGATTGTCCGAGGCAGGCTCTTCAGGGTTCCCAACATCAAAGAAACCTAAGGGCTTCCCAGACCCCAAATCTGAGAGCCGCTGCTCCAAGCCGCCTCGTGTGATTCCAACCGTCCCCAGGCCAGCAGAGAAACTTTTTATTTAGTATAAACGACGTCATAAGCATATTCCATAAACCCTACAGCACCTCGTCAGCAGCTCATGAAAACCCGAGGGTCCCGTTCGGTTCCAGAGAGAGCTGTTCAGTTTCCTTCGTGTGTGGTCACAGATTTCTGCCGTGGACGCCAGGCTCTGAGTTGTGGAGAAGGGGCAGCGCTGCCAGTCCTCCCTGGCGGGCCTGCGTCTCCTCTCGGGCTCCTCCAGCGTGTCCCTGGCTTCCTCTGGGCCTTCGCTGGGTCCCGGTCCACCTCCCTTCTGAGCTGCGACCTCCTGTCGTGGCCCTGCATGGGGACATGCTGCGCACATCTCCTGAACAAATGGATCCACCTTCTCTCCCCCAAGAGAACAAAGCTCTGCCCGAGTCTCTGTGCAGAAGAGTCGGTCGCTTTCAAAACCTAGACGCTGTTGGATCTAAAGACAAACAGCAAAACAAAATGACATCCACAACAACGAAAAACACCCCTAGACACTATCGATTTGGCCCGATTCAGTCCAAGAACAATGGAAGGAGAGAAATCAGTCAAACTGTCCGCCACGGCCAGGCCACGTGAGCGACCGCACAGGCTGCGCCCTGGGCAGACGCTCAGGGAACTACCCAGAGCCACGTGGCCGTGTGGCGCACTCACCAGTACGGCTCGGCTTTAGAGAACTAATGCGGAATCGACAGAAGATTTGACCCAAAAAGGTGGTGCAGTCGCTTCCCCGAGCACCGGGAGCACATTGCTCCATAGAACTTCCACGAATCGCCGCATCCTGGGCTGCACTGCTGAGCGAGACGGTCCCCACGACGTATCACGTAATTCAGACGTACACTTCCATAAAAAGGTGTACGTGACTTTGTGGGGAAGTGACAGATAGTGACCAAGAAGAACTCTGCTCTGAAGGAATCATTTAGTGATCGCTCCTGAAATCGTTCTCTCGTCTTTGTCACAGAGGAGAGAGGATGTCATAAGGTGGAGCTTGGCATGGTCTCCAAAACAAAGAAACGGGGCCTTTCCCTGGTATATTTATGGCTTCCAAATAGGCACCCTTCCGGAGACAGGTGGCCCATAAATTGATCTTTTTAGATGGAAATGATGTGGCACTTCATTTTTCCCCGGGACCAAAGCGGTAACCAGAAAACAGGTCATTGTGTATCGTGACAATAAACTGTGATTATTTATGCACATGGAGGATGAGAGGGTGACTTGCCTTCATCAATCACCCTTCCTTCATGAGTCATTGAATTCCTGCCAACCCGTGAAAAATGAGCTCCCCCATCTCCTACGAAGAGTTGGAGAAAGGAAGAGAGAACCCGGGAGGGAGGAACCTGGAGGCAAGGTCTGAATTCAGAATTCACATTGTCAGAGGGAAGGTTTATGAAGAATGTTCTTCGGCAGCCGACACTCAGTCCATGCTTTATAATTTGGAAAACCACAGCCGGGCACCTCTGTCCTCCCCTCTCCCGCGCAGACTTGTTGTTTCGAGTCTGACTACTCTTTTTGGAGACGACTGGTTACAAGAGAGAGAACCACCTTCAAAACTCACCTCCACAGCACATACCTCCAGTTATCTTTCACACGGTCCCAGAAAACTTGTGGGATTTTTTTTTTCCCATTTTGCCGACCTTGTTTATTTCTCCCGACTTTACCATAAACATTTGAAGATGCTTTTTCTATTAAAAGAATAAAACCATTCAAACAAAATCAGAATCTAAGCTGTGACGTGCAGCCGTCAACACGAAGGATGTCTGTGAGTTTAGTAGGGGAGAAGAGAGAAAGGTTGAACGTTTTTCTTAAAATGTGGGCTAATAAATTGATTAAAACTTTGCATACTATAGGCAGCTTCCGTCTCTTCTCAGAGAATCAAAAACATGAAGGAATTTGCAGGAGAGAAACGCATGATGCTACCATAAAGTCATCTCCCTGCATACGGCATCCATAAACTCTCCTAGTGGCGCGATCACTTCTGATTTATAGAAGAGCCACAGCATAATAAAATGCAAAGCAAAAAACGAGGTCTCTCTCACTCTAGAAGCACCAGTGAATTCATTATGAGTAGATTTCTTTCTTTTCTTTCTTTTTTTTTTTCTCTAAGGAGGGAAAACAATAAATTCTGTGACGCGGAGACCTTGTTCAATTAGAAAAGGTCATTTTTCTGCCTTGGTACAATAGGAGCGCCATCTCTCAGATTCCGACCTGACATTCATCATCATTTAGGGGAAGTGCTCAGCTGAGAATCTCCCTCTGGCTTCATAACACAACCCTGATGTACCCCGCGGTGAAATATTGGAGCAGTAATCCAAAATGGCGCTCAACCTGGGGCCAATACGCTGCATCCGTTCCCACTGAGAGAAACGACTACCTAACAGGAAGCAGAAGAGTGTTTCTGGGTCAGACCCCACCGCCTGGCTGGTAGCAGGACCCGCTGCCCTGGGGCAGTCAGGCTGAGGGTGTCCTCTCCCCTCACACCCTCACTCCCTTCCCATCCCAGCAAGCTCTAAGGAGAGACACCAAAGCTCCCAGAAATCCAAGGGACAGGAAGCCCAGGGGACTGCCTGGGTGCAGGAAATGCCTCTGGTGCATGCTGGGAGTTGTAGTTTTTCTTGTCTTTCATGAAATGCTAGGGGGTGGCAGCAGACTCCATCACACCAGGCCAGAGGAGTGGGCAGAGATGCTCAGAGATGCTGAGACGGAGTGAGAGCCCTACACAGGAGTTCACTCCCCAAGGTTATAGCTCCGTCCTTTTTTGAGGCTGCACGTGAGACACTCAGCATGTGCAGACTCGAGGACATTAATGTAGGTGTTAATAGCATGTGGATCCAGGGATAGGGCTACACCTGAACATGCCTACAGCCGTGGATAGCAAGCACCACCTCAGGTGGACTCATTCTTCTAGATGAGGAAGCAGGGAAATGCAGAATGTATGATGAAATACAGCAGGAAACGGGGGGGGGGGATCTTACCCTGGAGATTCAGATGCTGTAGCTTTCAGAAAATAATCCATCACCAAAATGGGGGGACATTGAAAACTGCTTGGTGTACTGCATGCAGGAATTTACGACCACAGGAGGCTGCTGTACTGAATAGAAGCGAAACAAAACTCAGACGAAATTTAGTGAAAAGTGAGGTTTGTGGGCTTAGGGGTGACCGTAAGAAATTCAAAATTGGAATGGAAGAATAAAGGTCTTCAGGTATAATCCCCAATGTGGAAGGTGAGGTTGAGATGCTCTTCCAGTCTCAGAAGGAAAGGACAGAGCCCCTGTGGCAATTCTGTGTGTGCCTGGTCATCCGCAGACCCCAAGGACAAGGGCACAACACGTTGGACAGAAGCAATCCTGGAGAAGGATCGGGAGTGAACCTGCTAAAGCTGAGACCCCACGAGCCCTGTAACACCCCGTGTGCTGCGGGGACGAGGTCCCCACTGCTCCAGGTAATGAGTATGGGATGCATTTTCCTGGGAAGGAACGTAGTGGAAACCTGGAGACAGGCTTTCCCCTTTCTGAAGAGGACGGGGGTTATTTTTCTAGCAATTTAGTGGCCTGTATGGTGTGGGAAGATGCTTCCCCTTTTTTTGAGGTATACAATCCCCAGAGCATGGATTCTGCTGCCTTGATGGTTTCAGCCCAAAGACCCGAGCCTTTGACTCTTTTCACTCTGGTAGGAGGAACATCGACCTCACCTCAGCCAATCAACGGCTCCTTCTCTGGCCTTTGACTCAGGTGCCCGCTGTGGGAGGGTTAGTACCAATTCCCAGGAGAGCAGTGACCAAAGCCAGGCACCTGTGGGGCTGGGCCACTGTTAACAGGAGTGGCACACAGCCACAGGCTCATCCAGTTGATCCTGTGTGGTTTTTATGGTGGTTCAGACCCCACAAACTGCAGCAAGAGCACTGAGAGACCCACGCTTCCATCAAGCTGCAGTGAGCTGTGGCAGACCCCACACTGTGCTCTAGGGTCAAACCAACCTTGCCTGCCTGGGGTGCATTCCGCTTGATCATGCTGTGCAATTATTTTTAAACGTGGCTGGTGTCGACTCTGCTCTCTCCGCCATGTTCAAGTGTGTAATGCAGTGGTATGAATCATAGTCATCATATTGCACGATTTCCTGCTCTTATTCTTTTCAACTAAAATGTTGTATGCTTTGACCAATGTCTCCCACGTGGCAGCCCCACACCCCAACTTCTGGTAACTGCCATTCTACTCTGTGCTTTTGTGAGTTTGACTTCTTCGGGTTCCAGATATGAGTGAGATCGTCCATTATTTATGTTTGTCTGGCTTATTGCACTTAACATTGTGTCCTCGATGCTCATCTATATTGTCACAGATGGCAGGATTTCCCTTTTTAAGGCTGAAAACAATATTTCATTGCATAATTGGACTACATCACCCACATTTTCTTCATCCATCTCTCCGTGTTCGGTCTTCTTGATTTCATGTCCACTCTCATGAGTGAGGCTGCAGGGAGCAGGGAGCACAGATATCTCTTTGACATCTGGCCTTCATTTCCTTTGGGTTGATACCCCAGTGGGGAACTGCTGGGTCATATGGTAGCTCTATTTCTAATTTTTCTGCCATCTTTTTTCTTTGTTTAGTCATCCTTTCTATTGAGTCATTCTCTTGATCCATCTCCCAGTCCATGCAGCTGTGAAGCCCCTCTTAGCCCAGTTTTCAACGTTAGGGCTTTCACTTGAGTCCTTTTGATAGATCCTGTTTCTTTAGCCGTACTCCCTTATTTGGAAGCAGCTGAGTTGAAGGGTGCCTGCCTAACATGCCCACGGCCCCAGGTCTGATCCCCAGCTCTCCCAAAAGTAAGAAATAAAACCCCACCATCTGCAGCCTTGTCCTCGTGTTTGGGGCTGCCGTTCTGCAGACATGATCTCCTTCCCTGTTCTCAACCTGCCTCTAACAGGTTCTGTTAAGTCCGACATGGGGACCCCCACAGAGCTCCAGCTGGCTCCTTCTCCCCTGAGCGTGGATCACACTCTTGGTTTTCCAGCTCTTGGAATGGTTTTATGGGAAACTGGATATTTTAAATAATCTCCACTGGTAACGGTGGATTCCATCTTCCCTTGGTGGTGGTTTTGTTATTCCTGCCTTTGGTGATGTGTTGCTGACTTAAGTTACGGACCAGTGCTTAGCCTGTAGGCTCCGATGGCCACACCCGGGTGCAGCCGCAGACATCTGTGCTGTTTTAAAATATTTTAGTAGTAGGTGGACACAATTCCTTTATTTATTTATTTTATATGGTGCTGAGGATCGAACCCAGGGCCTCCCCCCTGCAGGCAAGTGCTCTACCACTGAGCCACAATCCCTGCCCCTGGGCTGTATTTTTTTTTAATTTTTTCATTTATTTAATCTGTTTTAGCTTCTGCTAAAGACGGGCAGGAACCTGCGGAAGGGAGGAGAAGTCAGTACTGCCCAGGGCGACATTCTCTCCCTCTGCTTTTCCTCGGTGCTCTCCGTCTCTCTCTGAGAGTCGGATCCATCTTGGTGTCTGCAAGCAAGCTCAGATACCTCAATTTGAAAGAAAAAGTCATTGACTCGGCAGGATTCCCTTCCCTTATTTTTTCCTTCCCTCTGTCTCACTGCTTCTCCCATTCCCAGCGGCCCGGCTCCTCCCCCAGAGAAGGAACGTTCCTTGATCCTCCACCCCCTTTGCTCTCCTAGGTGACCAGCACCCATCCCTCCTCCGACCCCTGCCTCCCGTCCCAATCTCCTACGACTGCACTGGGTCTCAGCAGACGGCATACGGGCTCTATTAAATGAACGCTGTTCAAATCGTATTGATGGAATTTCTTAATCTGCTTTTGTCTTACAGCTCCTGAAGAGCAAGACAGAGTTTTCACACGTGCTTCTGTGTTCCTTAGCATCTAAATAGCATCATATTGAGAATAATCCACGTCAATCCTGGGAGTCTGAGAGGACACTTATCCTTAGGCAAGGCCTGAATCTCCAAAAACACCCGTCTATGACATCACAGAGGGTGCTGAGCCTCACCTGGATGTGTTCCCTCAGGAACGTCTCTAAAGGTATGGATGGTGACGTTAGTACTTCCTGGTGTGTCTACTCCAAGTGTCTAGTTGTGTCTCAAAGCTATGTTTTACTGAGTGAATACTTGGAGCTTGGTTTTTAAGCAGTCGAGGACTCTTTATTAGGCAATAAGTATCTTTTATGGGATAGTGACTTCTATTGGCTGCTGTGAATTGTGCTCAGTGCTTTAGACAGAGTATCCCAATAGCTCTTCAAAGCAAGCTTGCAGAATCGGATAGAATAAGAGGAGAAAACGGAGGATCTCAGAGCTTACATAAATTGCCCCAAGATCATGCACCCAGAAAACTGGGGATCTTGGACTGCAGGTGAGAAAACTGTTAGAGAAACTAAAGTGTATGGTAGAATCTGCGTGATGATGTGAAGTGCTCTTATTTTGTAGCTTTTTCCTATTTAACTCGAGCCTCAGCCTATATGGCATTGTTGGCAGCTGTATTTATCCTGTAGCTGCATTCTTGCTAAGGTTGTGTGAGGCCAGCCTTTATTTAGTTATGAATAGCTCTTCCCCGTAATTTCATGCTGATTTTTGTATTGTGGTTATTACCATTAAGAATTTCACCGTCTCTCGGTGGGACACCTTTTTACCCTGAGCTTTGCACGGTAGGAGGAAACCTCACGTTCCGGGCCGTGCTTTGCCACCGAGGTAACCCCAACCCCATGCCGACCATCGCTGAACACCTGTCCTCGCCCCAACTTCCCCTCCAGGACAAAAACCTGCTGTGGAGTCAGCCGTGCAGGGAGACTCAGCGTTGAGGATGCCCAGCCATTGAGCAGAGACTCAGCATCGAGGACGTCCAGCCAGTGAGCAGCTGCCCAAAAAACACACCACAGACGCCACCTTGGCCCAGGTTGGCTGGGTCATCTCTCTGCTTGATCTTTGCCTGATGCTTGCTGCATTTATCAATTTTCAGGCAACCACACGTTTTAAAAGGCCTTCCCAGGGTTTTGACTCTCAATGGCTTCGTTTCCCCTTTCCGGGGACAACTGTTCTCACCACTCGGAGAACAGGGTCCGCGGCTGGGGGGCATTAGGAGTAGCTGTTTTAGGCTGGGTCTCCCTAAGGCTGGCTTCCGCTGGCGACGCGAAACACGTGGTGGACCACCCTCTTCTGACAGCTGTGTTATCCTAGCTAACTTTTGAAGGAAACCTCAAGGGCTAACGTGGTCCCTATTCTAAGGAATGGTTACTTAAAGAGAAGGGGTTGAATCTCTAGGTTTGGAGGAAAAGAATCCAAAATTCTTATCAGGGTCTGCCGGTTTCCACTTGGTAGACGTGGCCTCCCTCCCTCCCCCACCGGCATGAGGAGGGCTGTGTGCTGTCCCAGCTCTTGCAGGGCCCCAGTCTCTCCCTGCCTTCCCTCCTTGTCCCTTAGGTCTCAGCCTAAGGCTACTCTCCAGAGAGATGGTCACCCAGGCAGGACCCTCACCGTGGATTGCTGAGGCTAGAAGCATCCTCCTTCGATGCCATTATAACTAGAATTCGGTATTACTATGGACAGCAGGCAATGTCTAGTGGACACAACTGCACACCCTCTCTGAAGTCCACTGAGAGGGGGAAGGAAGAGGACAGAGGAAGGGTGATTCATGGTTCAGAGAGAAGCGAAGATGGACGATATTGCCAGAGAGAGGGGGCACACTGTCACAGCTAGTCCACCAGCGTGACTCACGGTTCCTCCAGGCCAGCCTGCATCTCCCCAGAGCCCGTCTTCTCTTATTTTAGGGCCCTGAGTAGGCTGCCCACCCAGCCTCCCCTGCAGCTGAGCAAAGCCATGGGGCTGAGTCCAGGCCCCGGGAGTGGGCACAGAGCGAGAGGCCCCACCTCCAGCCGAGGCTCCCCAGGGGCTCCCAGGGGACCCTCGACAGCATCCAGCCGAGGAGCCAACGCCCAGGGGGCATTAGCCTGAAGAAGCCTAAATTCCTGGACACACTGTCGAGGCCCCTGGTGCAGGCCGCACGGGTCTGCGCCCTGAATGAGGAACAAACCCCTGCTCTGTGGAGCTGCTGTGACTGACGGCTGACTTCCAGTGAGTCACCTCGGTACTTTCACAAAAAAATGTCTTTCTTTGGTTTATATTAGGTTGCACCATATTTGAATCATTTACTATCAAAATAGCTTTCACTAACACAGCCACCAAAAATGAGGGTGAAGCTTTGCAATGCGTACTCCTGTGTGTTTAGAGAAAACGTGTCTATACGGTGGGTTTCTGTGTGTGTGTGTCTATATTTCTCCTGTTATGCAGTACTATGAGACGGGCGATTTACAGCCGACAGTACTAACTCAGCAACCTGAAGTCCCCTCCTCTGTAATTAAAAGAAGTCAAAGAAACTGACCTAGATGACCAGCAGGTAATCTGCAAATACGTACTTATTTACTGAGTGCGTGTGCGGTGTACGTGTGTGTGTGTGCGTGCGTGTGTATGTGTGTGGTGTACGTGTGTGTGGGTGTGTGTGCAGGTGTGTGTGTGTGTGTGTGGTGTACGTGTGTACATGTGTGTGTGCGTGTGGTGTACATGTGTATGTGTGAGGTGTGTGTGTGTGTGGTGTACATGTGTGTATGTGTGAGGTGTGTGTGTGTGTGTGAGGTGTACGTGTGTGTATGTGTGAGGTGTGTGTGCATGTGTGTGTGGTGTACGTGTGTGTATGTGTGAGGTGTGTGTGCGTGTGTGTGTGTGGTGTACATGTGTGTATGTGTGAGGTGTGTGGTGTACATGTGTGTATGTGTGAGGTGTGTGTGCATGTGTGTGTGTGGTGTACATGTGTGTATGTGTGAGGTGTGTGGTGTACATGTGTGTATGTGTGAGGTGTGTATGTGTGAGATGTGTGGTGTACATGTGTGTATGTGTGAGGTGTGTATGTGTGAGGTGTGTGGTGTACGTGTGTGTATGTGTGAGGTGTGTGGTGTACATGTGTATGTGTGAGGTGTGTGTGCATGTGTGTGTGTGGTGTACATCTGTGTATGTGGGTGGGTGTGCATGTGTATGTGTGTGTGTGTGTGTGTGGTGTACATGTGTATGTGTGAGGTATGTGTGCGGGTGTTGGGGGTGATCTCAGGAGGGAGCCGAGTGAGGCGGAAGGAGAGACAGCAGGTGGGACAGGCATGGGACAGCCGGGCCGGGCTGCCCTCCCTGCCCCAGGTGACCAGGCAGCTCCTGCAGACCCTCCGCAGGGCCCAGGAAGAGCGTCTCGGCTCCGAGGCGGGGCTTCTCCTGGGGCACCCACCGCTCCCTGAGCCCTGTTCACTTTGGGATCTGCTTCTCGCTGGTCCCGAGGCAAAGCTGTCTGGCTGCACAGATGTTAATTATTCAAGGCTGCTCTTAATTAGTGGTGTGAGTGATGAATTCTGGAAGCGTGACAGAGAGCCTGGCCGGCTGGGTCCCGGAGACAGTCCCCCGGGAGGGCCCTGCGGGATCCGGGTCCGCGGCCTGCTGCGCCCTGCCTCGCGTCTTTCTTGAACCTGGACGTTCGAGCTGTCAAGCTCACAGAGGCCACCCCTCCCCTCGGGACCGTCCAAATTAAATGCTTGGGAGGTGGATGATTTTTAAAAGCCTCTTGCACACGCGAGCAGGAACCCCCGGAGTGGCCGCCCAGTGAATTATTCCAGTGCAATCGAAGGCGCACGCAGAGGGTGTGTGTGGTGTACATGTGTGTACACCTGGTGAGCAGTGACCATTCGCTGACCACTCGCTGACCTTGGTTCTACGTTTCCTTGCTCGGTGGGGTGGCGTTTCCCAGTACAGCCCCTTAGGCACGCTGGCGCCCCCGGAGGCCACCTGGCCAAGGAGAGCTCTGCGCACAGAACCGGGGCTGACCGCAGTGTGGCGCAGGACGGGGCGGCCTCTCCGGGTCAGTCTCCCAGCCTCCCTCACCCCGACGGCGCAGAGGGCACGGTCAGAGTTTGCAGGGAGGCACTGCTGATCTGCCCATCTGGGGCCTCATGGTTTTTCTCTTGAACAGAATAATTAGTATTTAAACAGCTTCCTTCACACCGAAGGCCGGCTCCAGGCAGGAATAAATGAAGCAGCCCCCGTAATAAAACATCCATCCGCAGGAGAAAAATGACTTCCGCTGGGGCCTCACCAGGCGAGCAGGGAGGAGGGGAGAGCTTGGCGGGGTGGGGGACAAGCCTGTGAGATAATTACGGCTCCGACTCTGCTGTGCGAAAGCAGGCGGTTTGTTTGAACGAGGTTGTATATATCCACGGTAAGATAAAGGAACAGAGCTGCGGCATACTATAATCCCACGTGTGTAAAGTTACATCATTAAGAGTTCTTCAAACAGGGTACATGCACTTATAAATATGTCACACGCCCAGCTACTCTGGCGTTTCTCCCGGGGTCAACAATGGATGTTGGGGTGGGAGACGGGAGACGGTCATCCCTTCCACTATTCCAAAACATAAAACCTGAATTTAGAGACAAATTTGGTATCAAAGAAAACTACTTCCAGTTCCTGCCCCGGCAGCTTTCTATGAACTTGGGGTTACACACCCGATTTTCTAGGCCTCCGTTTTGCTTACCTGTAAAACACAGAGCTAAACAAAAACTGATCTTCGTGAAACTAAAGATAATGTCAATGAAGGACGCAGCTCCTTGGCTGGCGGAAAACAAGCACAGATGAGTGTTGGGTTCTCGTAGATGTAGAACAGCACCGAGGACCCTCTGTTCTTCAAATTCCTCTAAGCCTCCTTGGGAACGTCCATCTGTCCAAACTCTGTTGACTCACAGTGGACGAGGGACCTCCTTCCACCCCGAGTCGGAGAAGACACTCAGAGCCAGCCGTGGATCCCTGTGCCTGTGTCTCTCCTGTGCTGCCTTGCACACGTCAGGTCAGGTCTGCTGCAAGAGCTTGCACCTTGGAGCAAAGGTGGACTCAGAACACCGCAGGCACCTTGCACGGACCAGCACACATGGCGTGAGTGGGAAAGAAGCTGTGGGAGCATAGGGAGGGCTCTGAGGGTTCGGGCTGCTTGTTACTGCAGCTGAACTCGGCCTGCCTGACTGACACATCCCTCTTTCCTGTCGGTGAAAAGATCCCGGGCAGGTTTTCTTTTTCTATCAGTCAGAATACTTAGTTGTAAACATGGGACATATTCATACCTCATTTAAGCAGAGATACAGGTTATGGAGGGACATCTGGTGACTCACTGCGTCTCTGGTTGGCCCAAGGATACGGTCTGGATGGTTCACTCAGGAGCAAGACCCTGTGACTTTGCAGCCTGCTCTGGGGAGACAGCAGTGCGCTGCCCCTGGGTCAGACCTCCGTAGGGCTCCCTGCCTACGTCGGGGCCTGGCCTGAAGCTCTCACTAGCCCCCTGCAGGCCTGCCACCCTCTCACCTGGGTCACGCCCTCCGGGTGCCTGGGTCAGAGTGGGGGAGCCTCTGTCCCAGGCCTGCATGGGCACAAGGGGCGGGGTGGGGCTGAGACTGTGACCTGGGGCTTCCCTCAATGGAGCACACTCCTTAAACTCAGGAAAGCCCCGGGCCCTCTTGGGAGACCTGCAGGTGCCCTGGCTGCAGCTGCTGGTCTGCGTGGCTGCCCCCTGCTGCATGCATCGACTTGAATTCAAACGTGATTAAGTTCCCTTAAAAATTCAGTCCCTCACAGACACTTTTCAAGCCTGTTTCCGCCCCTGGCTCGGGGCTGACGTGTGGGACAGAGTGGTCAGGACTCATTTCGCTGTGGTGGAGCGGCTGCTGGACAGCTCCAGGCAGAGCTGAGCTGGAGGCCTGAGCTAATTGGCCCCCGGGGGAGGGGAGGGCGGCAGGTGGGGCCGGGGAGCGGGTGAGAGTGAGACAGCACCCACCCTCTGTGGCATCCGCCATCTCTCAGCCTTTTCAGGACTTGCTCTTTGCATCTGTCCAGCCAGGGCCTGGTGATGAAAGAACCCCCCAGGGGGCCCCCAAACAGGACTCCCTAATTGGCCTCCTGGGGCCGCGCCTGTGGGTACATCCCTGGAGAGAGGGTGGGGCTGGCTTTCTCCCTGCAGATGAGCCTCAGGACCAACCTGGGCTGCAGCCTGTCTCCCGCAGGAGGTGCCCTCCCGTCCCTCTCCCTGCAGAGCGAACCCACCATCACGGCAGCTGTGTGTGGCGGAGTCTCCCCACCAGCCGTTCAGCACAGATAAGGGTTCAGACGGAGCGCACCTCACCTGAACACCCAAACTCCTGAAGGTGCCCAGATCCAAGACTGTTTGAGCACCACAGGAAGCAACAAGGGAAAATTCCGCTCCACAGAACTTGGTTTCATTTACAAAATTATTTAAACTATTGCATAGAGCTCCCCGGGGGCTATGTCTATGCAGCGTACAGAAGCCGTGGATGAATTTCTTGTTTAGACTTGAGCTCCGTCCCTGGAATACCTTGTTACGTGTATGCAGATATTCCCAAATCCAGAGAAACCCAGCCCCCAGGAACGCTCCTCCGTCGCTAGGCATTTTGGAAGGGAGATAGATGGTCAGTCTCATCATGAGCCACTGTGCCGTTTTCCTGGCGCACACCTCGGGCCTTGCTGTGTTCTCCCTGTCGCTAAATAAAAAATAAAAAAGGATGGGGATGTGGCTCAGTGGTTAAGTGTCCCTGGGTTCAATCCCTGGTGCCAGTAATAAATAATAATAATAATAATTAATAATAATAATAATTTTAAGCAATAATCTAAAAGAGCACTTGCAAAGAGTTTGGGGGGCCTGGAACCACTCTCTAGATACAATATTAAGTAGGGGGAAAAATCAAGAAAGACGCTGTATGAACAGCAATGAAGAAAGTCACGGAACTAAGATTGCCACCCACATGGGTGGCTGCCGTCTGTGGGTGGAATGGAGGCTGCGTTGCTTTCTCCAGTTCTGTTCCCTCTCCTCTTCTACATGTTCCGTTTCCCTTTCTGTGCTCTGTGTTCTCCGCAGAGCGTGTGACTTGAACCCCTCTCCCTGGCCGTGCGTGATGGGGCTCTGTGTCTGCAGTCTGCGGCTCCCGTGACAAACGGGAGGAGTCTGAAAAAGAGCCACCTGGGCTGGAGAGGCGCTCTCCACTCAACAGCTGCCGAATCCCCAGCCTGAAGCAGCCGTCCCTACTCGACCTTCAGCCATTAGCAGCCGTAGCTCCCCCCGGGCTGGAAACAGGCCGCTGCCCCACAGGTGCTTAGGTGGCAGGAGCTTATTTAGGACACAGTGCTCCGGTGCCACTGGTGAAGAATAGACGGCGCCGTAATTAAGTGCCAGTCGGCGTGGATTCAACGTGTGCTCGCGGCCCAGCCCTGTGCTAATTCCCGAGGGCACAGGGTGGATGAGGCCCAGCTGGCTGAGGAAGGAACTCACCGTCTGGGCTTGAAAAACTAGTCATGCGGCCACGGAGGCAGGCGGTGGTGGGAACCGCGCAATGATGCAGGAATCCGTCCAAGAGCAAGTGCAGTTGTGCCGAGTCCCAAGCAGTGGGTAGGAACTGGTCTTGCTGAGGAGTTGGTGGGAAGGGACGCCCAGCAGGCCGAGGGACAGGACATAAGGTGCAGTGTGACCCTCCCAGCCGTGCAGCTCTGCCACCCCATGAACAGGAGGTGAGGAGGTGAGAGAGGAGGACAGAGATCACGCAGGAGCACGGGTGCCAGTGAGGAGAGAGTCTACTCCAGCCAGGGCCACCCAGGGCCTGCAGGTCCAGTCTGCAGATTCTACTAGAGTGGAGTCTTCAGCTCCACCCCTAGGCCCACGAAGCCTAAAGTACCGTCTGGTCCCTTCAGGAGGCTGGTCTGCCCTGGACTCGAATATACCCTGAAGGTGACAGCGGGTCCCAGAGGGACGTGGGCTTGGGCATAGCCTGCCGCCAGGGAGACAGGAGGCTGAGGAGGGGAGACAGGGTCTGTGATTAGGAATGGCGGAGAGAAGGCAGAAGTGGGTCCCTCAGGACGTGACCTCAGAACGTGAGGGGACACAGGGTGGAGACTGGGCCAGGTCTCACCTCGGAGGGCTCCAGAGAGAGGTGGCTGGGCTCCAGGGCGTGAGCAGACATGCACAGAAGCATGCGATCACCCAGGTAGAGAGGGTGGGAGGGAGGGCTGGGCAGGGCGGGCCTGGGGCACCACAGGGTCTAAAGGACGAGAAAGGGCATCACGCAGCGGGACTGAGCCAGCGGGCAGAGAGGAAGAGGGGAATCAGGCAGGTTTAAAGAATTTCAAGGAGACGTGGATCAATGACTATTTCCAAGGCAGCCAAGGGTGAAGGGCTGTCGAGGGCTGGAATCATTAGGTTGGGATTAATGTTCAAATTATTGCCTGGTAATATCATAACATAGAAAGGCCACAGGACTGTCCAACCGCAAAACTTTAGAAGACATGCTGCTTTAAAATGAAAAGAAACAGAGGGCACGAACCAGGAGAGTGGCAAAGGCCCTGTCAGGGTGCCTCCCTCAGTAAGTTCCCAGAGAACAAGGACACGGACAGAATCAAGGATGCAACGATGAATTTGGTTGGAAAAATCAAAAAAGAAGCTACTGACAAAGGGAGAAGATTGGACCATCAGCCACTGGACATGTTAAAGGACAGACTCTCTTTTACTGGCCCCAAACCCGAGTTCTCTCGGGAGAACCACCCTTGGCTCAGACCTCGGGGTTCAGGAGAGGCAGATGCCATGTGTGGCACCAGGTTGAGATGCCCAACTCCTGACCAGGGAGGGGGCTCACGTCCTGGAGCACGGGAGGCCCAGCTGAGTTCTGTAATATTCTCAATGCTCAGAGGCCCTCCCTGTCCAGTGGGCTTGCTAAGCCAGAAGGGCGCACGCAGGGCACCCTGGTGGCTGTGTTTGTCACTACCGTGGCTGGCCTGGAGGTGAGGGAGAGGGGCGCTCTCCGGATGACTTCGTTCACCAGAACCCGCTGTGCAGAGAGCAAGCCCCGGGTATTTTCAACCACAACAGCCAAAGAAATGTCCCTCCATCCTCAAACTGATCTGATTCCAGTTTTTGTCATTTGCAATTCAAAGAGCCCAGTGTGACAGAGTGAGCTAGGGATGTTTGGGAGTGGAATGTAACCCTCTCAGGGGGCTGGAAGTCACGGACGTCCTGTGTGTTCCAAAATACGGTCATTAGCCTAGCCGAGTGCTGTTGGGTTTAAAGCAGAGCAAGGTCACGCGATTTGCTCAAGTCAGAAGGCTTTGTTGTATCAAGTCCAGGGTCACTTACAAAATCCAAGGGCAGGCACCAAAGGGAGGGGCCCCACAAGGACAAATGGCCTCTGGAAAGGCAGCAGCAGCCAAAGGTGCCACTCTGTGCTCGTCCTTCTCAGGGTTCACAGGGCCTCTCCACTGCTCCATGGACGTCCGACACATTACCAGCTTACCTGCCCCTGGGAGTCCACCTGCGGGTGATTGCACCGAGGACTGACTCGAATGGCCCCCCAGGCCCAGCACTTGGAGACAGAACTGGCCCAGTCCTCTCAAGTCCCGACTCCTATACCTGGAGGGAGGAGGCAGGGAGTGAGGAAGGGAAAGTAAGTCTGATTGGCCCAACCTGAGTCAGGTGTCTGACTCTCACCCAATCAGCTGTCGCCAGAGGGTAGTGTTACCAGCCCTGTGGCTTCCCCCTCACCTCTCATCAGAACCTGCCAAAGAAACAAGGAAACATGGCACAAAGCCGGGGAGTTGTGCTCGAGTTCCAGACGGATCTAGCTGAGCCACTCTCCTCAGTGACCTGGGACCTCCGCTTCAGCAGGCTCAGACTCCAAGTGAATAGCTCCAGGGAATGAGATCTCGACTCAGAGATGCTCCCTGAAAAGTTTAGTTGTCTTTATGAAGATAAGTATGTCAGAACTAAAGTGATAGTGGATGTGCACGTGGCAACACAAGACTGAGAAGCAGGTAAAAAGACCAGATTCCAAGGGGCAGGGTGGGGGGGACAGGCTAGCACAAAGGCAAAGGGACAATCAGCAGTGTGGAAGAGGAGACTGAGGGGCAGGGTGGAGGGACGGGTAAGGGGAGGCAATGCAGAGTGAATTCTTAGAAAGTTGGGATAGGTGCATATATCAGTCTGCCACCGGGAATTCACCTTGGTGCGTAAGTAGAAAGAACCAAACCAATATAGGAAAAAAAAAAAAAAAACAGGCAAGTGAAAGTAAGTCTAGTAGAGCAGAGGAAGGAGAATGGGAAAGGGGAGGGGGAGGGGGAGAAAATGGGGGAGGGAGAAGGGGGAGAAAATGGGGGGAGGGAGAAGGGGAAATCATGAACTGAAAATGAGTTCCACGCATGCATGAGTTTGCAGGATGAACTATGTATAACAACCACAAATCTCTGATTTTTTTTTTAAAAAAGACTTCTTCCTATATGTGTTAGGGACACTCTCCGAATATCTTTTCCTCTAGGGCAATAATATCTATCTCACGGGGCTGATGTAGAAATTAAACAAGATGTCAAACATGGGGCGCCCTGCCCAGGACCCGCAGCAGCCGCGAATGCTAACCACCGGCGTTATTACTTATCGAGGTGCACAATTATGACCATATCAGCCCAAGTCCACCCTTCATCTCGCAGATCCACCAACACCGTTCTTCAAATGATCTTTTTTTTTTTTTTTTTTTTAAAGAGAGAGTGAGAGAGGGGGACAGAGAGAGAGAGAATTTTAACATTTATTTATTTTTTTCTTAGTTCTCGGCGGACAACATCTTTGTTGGTATGTGGTGCTGCTGAGGATCGAACCTGGGCCGCACGCATGCTAGGCGAGCGCGATACCGCTTGAGCCACATCCCCAGCCCCTCAAATGA